>NW_027493821.1:0-270936 GCF_021521415.1 Bidens hawaiensis
AAATTCGATCTGGCTAAATCGACAATCTTTTTGAAGACATAAATACCCTTATAATGTCTTCTATCGCATAAAACAAACAATACATACATCTTCTATGGCTGTAATGGATATTAGAATCTTAAAAAATAAAACTTATTGTACTAGGTATATATTCTCTAAGCTTTTCTCTAATTTTGATAAAAATGTGTTTATGGAACTCTAATATTTGAAGTTTATCAAACCCTTAACCTTAATAATGGGGTTAATTCTTTAGTCATTTACAAGTTACAACACTAACTTTTCTTTTCATCAAAATAAACCACACAAATTACCATACCCCCAAGCTCTTGTTGCTACCCATGTAAAAAAATGCAATAAAGGCATGAAAGCAATTTTCTTGACAAAATTGAATGCCTTAGGAATTAGGGTTTTAATTTAATTAACAGTCTTTTTATTACCATTCACATCCTTTAACTTTTCTTGACATGCATATTTTTTTAAGCGGACCGAAATTTTATAGTATATGTTGTCGTAGGGGTATGCGTGGTGCGGTTTTTGGCTAAATCCAAAACTTCGGTTTTCTGAGTTTTTGAAACCGTTTGGTTTCGATTTTTTCGGTTTTCGTTTTGGTTTCGGTCCGGTTTCGGATTTTTCGGTTTTTTGCCATTTGAGCTTAAAATTTTATACCGAAAAAAAGTTGGCAAAAAAATAGTGATTTAGGTGTACATAATTTTGTTAATCGTAAAATAATAGACTATTATACATTTGATAAAAAAATATTTGAGTAATTACAAATTTATTAAATTTTTATAAGTTACTTAATATAAAATATAAAAAATAAAAAATTTATGAATTTGGTTCGGTTCGATTTTTTTGGTTTTCTTTACATGTAAAACCAAAACCGAACCGTTAGTACGGTTTTTACAAAAACATAAAACCAAACCGTCTGTTTGTTTCGATTCGGTTTTTTGGGTTTGGATTTTTCGGGTTTTTCGGATTGGTTTTTTGGTTTTTTGCATATATTCTTGACATGTAAATCATATATTTCCTTAACGTGTAATTTATAGTATATATATGCTAGTGCATATATTTTTACCAATATATATATCACAAGATCAACATTACCCACATAATTGGATTACGGAGTACCTTGACTATATTATAAGTTGTAATTCTATTAAAGAATCTTTCAAGTTTCATATAAAGTTAAAGAATTGGTCTTTTCATAGTCTTTTCTTTTAGGTTTTACCAATTTCAGGAATTCAGACATGAAATCATGGATTGCAGTATAATAAACAACTTGTCTGGTTTTGTCTAACACTATATTTCAAGGCGTGCTTAATGCTTTTTAAGATTTAAATGGAACACTAAAATTAAAACCCAATTGGTAAATAAAAAATATAAAAAATTCATAGGGTCCAAACACGTGAAAGTATAATGCACTACAAGAAATCAGACCTATTCCGACAAATATTTCTACACTTTTCCCGACAACATGTTGTCGGTATAAATCTAAATCTTTTTTCCCGACAACAAATTGTGAGGAAAAGTGTTGTCGGAATAGCTTCGTCCCCAAAAAAAAACATAAATTCTTTCCCAACTACAAGTCGTCAGAATAAATATTTTAAAAAACATTTTTGAGAAAATGTTTTATTCATTAATAAAAACACACAAAAATATTTTAATAAAATATTTAAATTTTATCCCGACAACATGTCGTCGGAATAGGAAAATGAATAAAATAATATTTAACCTGTATACCGACTACATGTCGTCGATATATATTAACGAATAAAATAATATTAAATTCTATACCGACAACATGTTGTCGGTATAGAGGTAAAATTATTTCATTCAGCTATATCCTGCTGCATTTTTTCGCAACATGTCGTCGGTATAGGTAGACGACATTACTAAATTTTTGCTGCTGATACCTCGCCGGATTTTTTGCCGGAAAACTTTCCGGAGACGAGTTTGACGAAATAAAACGTAACAAACGCGAGATACAACGCAACGTCAAACACAATATAAACACGAGATACGAAGTCATAAGCAAAAAAAAGATTTATTTCTCATTAAATTGGTATTAATCGGTATACATATTACATACAAACACGAGATACAAACAACGTCAAAGACGAAATATAAACACGAATGAGATCTTGATGGTGGCAGTTTGAGGGAGTTCTTAACAGTGGTAGATATTTTGACGGAGGTGGAGATGTTGACGGTGGCGTTTGACGGCGGTGGTGGCGTTTGATGGTGGTCGTTGAAGGCGTTGGCGGTGGTGGTTGAAGGCCGTCCAGGTTTAGTTGCGAGTTGAAGGTGGTGGTTGATGGAGATTTTGGTGTTAATGAAGGAGATGGATGGATGATATAGATTTATTAATGAAATGGAGAAAGATGGATTGATGATAGAGTTTATTAATGAAATTGAGAAGATGGATGGAAGGAGGAGTGTTGCTAGCCATTGGATCAAAAGTTATCAAGGGCCATAAAGCATTTTCAATTGATCACACGGATCGTGACTTTTCCCGACAACATGTCGTCGGTATAGGATGAACTAATACAACGTCGTTTAACTTAATGAATAAAAATACAAAAAAACACAGGTTTATCCCGACAACATGTCGTTGGGATAGGTCTCCACAAATATATTAGCGGGTAAATTTCACTTAGGTGCGTACATTAAATTATTTTCAAAATATTTTGAGAAAACTTATCCCGACGACATATCGTCGGGATTAGTTTTCATATTTTTAATTTTTATTAGTTTTTTTATTTATTGTGTATAATGTTTTAAAAAAACTAAAAAATAAATTTTATTTTTCTGTCCCGACAATATGTTGTTGGGATTAGTTTGTATATTTACAAGCACACACACACACACACACACACATACATACATACATACATACACATGCACATACTTATACACATACATATATATACCCTAAAACTTGGCAAAGTCATTATAATTATCAAGGAATTCTTGAGCGATTCTCAACCAACATATCGATTCCTTCTCGAACTTACTTACAAGCACACGCATACATACATACATACACATGCACATACTTATACACATACATATATACCCCTAAAACCTGGCAAAGTCATTATCATTATCAAAGAATTCTCAAGCGATTCTCAACCAACATAGTGATTCCTTCTCGAACTTACTTACAAACACATACACACATACATATATATATATTTTAATATCTATTATGTTAAATAAAAGTAAAAATAATTTTTTTAATGTATGTATGTATGTATGTAACATCTCTATGTATGTATATATGCAACCATCTCTATGTATGTATGTATGTATGTATGTATGTATGTATGTATGTATATGTATGTAAGTATTTAACCATCTCTATGTATGTATCTATGTATGTATGTATGTATGCAACCATCTCTATGTATGTATGTATATGTATGTATGTAACCATCTCTATGTATGTATGTATGTAACCATCCCTATGTATGTATGTAACCATCTCTATGTATGTATGTATGTATTTATTTATTTCTTATTTAACATGGTTTTAAAATATAAAGATTCTACCCTGGCAACATGTTGTCCGAATTAGATACTTACCTTTTTATAATTTGTTTTTAAACTAAGATGATTTTAAAGAAAAGAAAAAATAAAATACAAAGTCTCTATCTTGACAAAATGTCGTTGGGATAGGGTAGTCAATTTTTTATTATTTTATTCTAATTTAAGATGATTTTAAAGAAAAGGAAAAATAAAATATAAACACTCTATTCCGACAACATGTCGTTGGGATAGGGTAGTCAATTTTTTATTATTTTATTCTAATTTAAGATGATTTTGAAGAAAAAGAAAAATAAAATATAAACACTCTATCCCGACAACATGTCGTTGGGATTGGGTAGTTACCTTTTTATTATTTGATTCTAATTTAAGATGATTTTAAAGAAAATGGAAAATAAAATATTAACACTCTATCTCGACAACATGTCGTTGGGATAGGGTAGTCAATTTTTTATTATTTTATTCAAATTTAAGATGATTTTAAAGAAAAGGAAAAATAAAATATAAACACTCTATCCCGACAACATGTCGTCGGCAAAAATATCGAGTCAAAATTTGATTTGGCCAAAGTTGGTCTCACCAATTAACGATTGACACTTGGAACGAATTCTGGGATTTTCTATCCCGACAACATGTTGTCGGGATAGAGTTAGTTATACCGACAACATGTTGTCGGGATAGGTTTCATCGCAAAAAGACCAAATTCTTGTAGTGATGAAACGTATTTTCTCAAATATATAGATTGTTTCCTCACATATTTCAAAATTTGTGAAAATCATCATCATCATCGTACTCAGTATATCCCACCAATAGCAAAGCTATGGTAGAGTCTGAGGAGGGTAAGATGTAGGCAGTCTTACCTCTACCCATAGGGATAGAGAGGCTGCTTCCGGTGAGCCCCCCGGCTCGATAGTAGTTTTGCATCAAGCCTTGGGACATAAGGCACATAGCACTCAATCATCGGGACACCGGCTGATCGGTGCATGTACCCTTATCTTTCAGCTATCAACGCCACTACATGATGCCTGATTAACCGTCCGTCACTTTTAACGTTATTTTCACGAGATTAGTAAAATAACGTCAAAATTAGTGCAATTTCACTTTTGCCCACCCGAGAGTTCACACATATATACATCATATGTGCGCACCGCAAGCAAGGCTATAAAATTTGTGAAAATGAGGGGTAAAAAACATAAAGGTAAATAGCAATTCTACCTTTGTGAAAAACGTGAAATCCTCTTAACTTATATTCTCAAGGAGATCATGTATCCTACATTTTATCATTCCATCTTTAATAGGATGTCAAGCAAATTATTTGTAAAATGGCACACATACTACCGTTACAAGTTGTAAATACAAGTGTCATACTGTCATCCTTGAAAATAAATAGTTTTAGAGGACAGATACTAACTTAAGCAAATAATGATTAAGGTTTGACTGGTCAAACTCTCAAGCTGCTCGTACGGTAGTCGACAGGTGGCATGTAGGAACATCTGGCCTTAAAAGAGAGAGCTAGGGTTTTCGTAGGACTAGCTAGCTTGTTTCACGTGCTGCTACCTCTGTCTAGAATACACACAGTGAAAGTGTTTCCTTTATGGCTTTATGGTGCTAATAATGGAGAGGGGGGGGGGGGGGGGTGCTCATCATATGGATTATATATGGATCCTGCTGAAAGTAGGGAATATGTTTGCGCAGAAAGATAGTTGAACGCAAGAAGTGAGACGAAAAGAAACCAAGGTAGACCACTGTCACATGTGATTAGGGCTTCTTTTTTGCTTCATATTGTTTATCTCTAGGAAAGTTTCTCTTTAAATATACGTGTTAATTTTCCTTTTCCCTAAATAATATGAATGTGTTTCTAAGTTTATCCTCACTAATTCAAGTTTTCAACTTTGTTTCTTTGGTATCTCGTCGCCGGCGACATGATAGCGAACACCGACGACGCGTTACTGAAACAAATAGGATAACGACACGTGGCATGAATCTGTGTTGACGATGCGTTATGTTGCTAACGTAGGGTAGCAGCGATGCGTTATCACTGACGCACCGTGGAACCCTTCTGTTGTCATAACAAGGTAGCAGCAACATAACGCTCGCCGCTACCCTACGTTAGCAACATAACGCATCGTCAACCCTATGTTATACGTAACGTAGGGTAGCAGCGATGCGTTATGTTGCTAACGTAACGCAGGGTAGCAGCGATGCGTTATCCACTAACGCATCGTCGATGACCTATTCCGGCCACGTGTCGTTATCCTATTTGTTTCAGTAACGCATCGTCGGTGTTCGCTATCATGTCGTCGGCGACGAGATAACAAAGGGACAAAGTTGGAAACTTGAATTAGTGGGGATAATCTTGGAAACTCATTCTCTAAATGGGCTATTCTGGGAATTTTCCCTAATTTTTATTGCGAGGCGGTGTTTGGGATTTCTTATTGTACCTCTTATAACTTTTTAATAAGTTCATAAGTTAATAAGTTATAAAAGTGTAACTTATGAAGCTTTTTATCTCACAGTATAAGTAATCCAAACACCTTATTACTTTTTAAAAAGTTAATAAGTCATAAATTAATGAAAATAAGCAATCCCAAACAACCCCTCAATTTCATCAAAACCAACAATCATCTAACGAGTAACGTACTTAGACAAACAACATACACACCCAATTACAATGAGTCGACTCAAATACACACCCATTTGCATTAGACTAATCAAAACAAAAACGAACATCACGCCTCTCAATCTAAGTCGATTATTTCTCCCAGTATTTCACCCATAAGAAAGTAAGTCTATTATGTCTTCTTAGATTCACTAAGAAGCTAGTATTATTAAAAAAGTGTATCATTTCATGATTTACATAAACACCGATCGCTGTAAGGATCACTGTTTGTATTACTCATTGTTTTACCTCATGCGCCCGTAGATTGAGATATAGTTTGAGAAGATCATGAACCGCAATCGCAAACACCGAAGGGGGTATTACAACAATAATTTATGAATTGCCATATCATCGAGGTTATCTAATGTAGGTTTTGGTTATCATAGTTACAACCTAATGGCTAATACCATTTCAAATTTACAATTTGATCACCAAAAATCTTATTTCACTTTTTTTGTCAAAGGCAATCCCGCTAGCATAATCATCATAGATGTATACTTGATTTTCACTAGAAAACTCACACAATGATGATTACGAACGAATTGAAGAAACTTATATCACACAATGATGATTATGAATGAATTGAAGAAACTTGTGTGTGTGTGTGTAGAGAGAGAGAGAGAGGTAAGTTAAAAAAAACTCAAAAAAAGTGAAGAATTGAGAACCCCATTCCCAACCCTTGATCATTTCCCACATCTTATGGTACACTCTCGATCACTTACATCGCATCATTTTTGTAAGGCCAAATAAAACCCCTTAAAAAATTATAAAAAACAAAAAAAAAAGTTAAAAACAAAAAACAAAAATGTTTATCGAGCATCCCTCACTCGAAAACAAAATTATCAGTTAAGCCTTCGGGTTCAATGGGGAACTTCAAAAAAGGGGATGGTTCAATGGGAATTTCAAAAAAATGGGGAACTAGAAAATCATGCATTTTACATGTAAAAAATAATATAAATTTCGATTTGACATGTAAAAAAAATTAGTTTTAGCATAAATTTTTTTAGAGTTTTTGCTTATAACATGTATAAGACATTTCAATAAAAAAACTAATTTTGTAAAAAATATTATTTTTTACCTTTTTTTAAATGATTTTTTTTAACAAAAACAGTTTCTACATGTATTTATATGTAAAAACTAAAAAAGTTATTTAAAAATGTGTTTTTACATGTAAAAATGAAATTCTTATTATTTTTTTATATGTAAAATGCATGGTTCTCTAGTTTTCCGTTTTTTTTGTGGTTGCATTTTGAACCTGCACCTATATATATATATTATTTAATTTATCCCTCTTACTAATGAAGTATTTTTTTTAGAAAACAATTCTCAAATTGTCTTATTAATGGAGAGAAGTTCCAATTTTGTCCCCATTAATAAAAGTTGTCAAATATGTCTCTTATAAACACGTCTTTAACGATCAGTCTCAACGTGTCTTTCACGACATGTTTGGCCTCAACGCGTCTTTCACTATGTGTTTGACCTGTTTTGTTTTTGTTTTTTTTTTAATATTACACTATAATAACTAATTTTATATGCAATTGAGATGTGTTTATATTTATTTACATTGCATAATTTTAATTAAAACCGAGCCGTATCAAATTTATATCGAAATGTTCAATAAATGTTTAATAAAATTTGACCAGGCTTGGTTTTAAGTAAAGTTTATACTAACATGTAGATAAAAATAAATACGTCTCAACTCTCAATGGTTAATTTGGAACTTTATAAAATTTTATACATTAAAAGTTATTAAAAAAATAAATATTAGTAAAATTAATTATAAACATGTAATATTAAAAAAACAAAAATACAATAAAGAGGCCAAACATGTCGTGAAAGAAGCGCCGGAGCTTAATAGGTCGTGAAAGACGTGTTTTGTGGCCAAACAGGCCGTGAAAGACGCGTTGAGGCTAAGCATGTCACGAAAGACATGTTGAAACCAAACATGCCGTCAAAGACGCATGTATAAGGGACATTTTTGGAAACTTCTATTTACGAGGACAAAAATGAAATCTATCTACATTAATAGGACATTTTGAGAAATTTTTTTTAACGTTTGAATGTTACATTCTATGTGATTGAGCCATTGACCTTCGCTTCTACACTTTAACCATCTTTACCACCTCTTAAAATGGGAATGCTTCAAAGTTCAAACACGGCATGCGTGTAAACACTATATTTTACGGCGAGTTTCTACAGTAACTAATTTATTCGTCTGGTTATATTATATTTAATTAAACTGCAATATAAGTATGGAGGTAACTATTGGTGAAAGGTATATGTGCAATAATACAAAAGTATATCATCTGAAAATAGTGCTATATATATTCTTCCTCCTCCCCACT
Source organism: Bidens hawaiensis (assembly GCF_021521415.1). Classification (NCBI taxonomy): domain Eukaryota; kingdom Viridiplantae; phylum Streptophyta; class Magnoliopsida; order Asterales; family Asteraceae; genus Bidens; species Bidens hawaiensis. Next base: position 8,551 of record NW_027493821.1, read on the forward strand.
TTTAACAGGCTTTTTCAGTTTTTTTCTTTTCTTTTCTGGTTTGTATTATTGAAAATTGTAGCAAAGTTTAGACATATTGTATGTGAGTTTATCTTGAAAGCTGAAGAATATTAATTTTATTGGTTGTGGTTTTATACTTCGGACCACTAACAAAGGGCTTTCTTGGTATTTGAATCACCTCAGCAATATCTCTATTCTCTTTCACAGTTTCACTTGTTTTGTTTCTTTTGACGTTAACAGGTCACCCTTATTATTGTTATTATTTATTTGAAAGGCAAATATTATTAAAATGGAAGAAAAGACAACTTGCAAGTTATAAAAAACCCAACTAAAGACATTAAGATTCAAGAGGAATCAAAACAACAATAATTAAACAAACTACGTACAAAGGAAAATTGACAAATTAAGTTGAACTCGTACCAATCTTCCAAATATTCTACGCTCGATCTTCAACTCCTATCAATATTCATAAGAAAGATGTTGCTTTGATATCAGTCACCACCTTATTCACCAAAACTAGTTTACTCTTGAAAATCTAATCATTCTTCGCTCTCTAAATCATCCAACACGTTGAGATAGCTTGTATTATTAAACATTCCTCCTTATTCCTCTTTAGCTTGGTTGGGTACTTTAGCGGGTCCTTAACTGAATGAAAGTGGGAAGAACCAGGAAATTTGACCCAATGGTGAATAATTTACCAAATCCATTTAATTAGCGACTTTACAATGTACCATTAAAGGCTCTGATGATACCGGGATTAAACCTCATAAAACACAAATATCATCATTAGCGTTTATACCTCTAGTCATTATCGGTGTTGTTGATATTCTATCAAGTAATAATTTACAAATAAAACAATTCACCTTGATTGGCGCAGGATTCAACAAAAAGTCTGCTTCCACCACCGGATGCTTTATGTTATCTATCTCCCACCTTAGATTCTTGACAATGAAATTAGCTTCTTTACCCTATAGGTCCTTCTACATCCAATTAATAGCCGGGGTACGTTTAACTTCCACTTTAAACGCTCTTGTTTTTGGTACTCTACTCCATCTCCATAACCATCTTGTCTCATTGTAAACCAAACAGTAGCAATCTTTTAATTTAATGTACGTCCTTGTGTTTCTCAAATGCAAACGGTGAAATATACAAGGTTTTTAACGGTTTATAACCTACGTAACGATCTATCCGTTTTGTCTCCCAAACCCAACTGAACACAATCTTCAGATAGTCAAGTACCATTCAAAGATTTTTATCGTGTTTTAACTTTTTATATGTATAAAGATTAATTACAACTTATATTTATAGAGTTAGATTAGTTATACATTTTATTTTAATTGTTAACCATTAAAAAACTGCATCCTTGGCCCTTGGGTCAGGGAATAGGTTTCGTGAGAGAGTCAATATAACATGAATTGCCAGATTGAGTAATGAGTTCCACCACTTCCCAATTTTGGTGAAACGTAATTAAAACCTAAAATAGCCATCTAAGTTTTTGATAGGCAAAATTACTTTAAGCTTGAACATGTTTTGTAAGAGGTGGAAATATATTGGGGAAGTGAGATCGATTATGGCAACACCTGATTTACTATGATACACGTGATTAGCCTTGCACATGTTCGCAGTGGACTAATTGATAGGGGTCGTCCATTGATCATGACGTACACCATATATTGTTCAATGTTCTCGTGATTTCAAGGAATTGATTTTTGGTTGTAGACTTGTAGTTGGGTATTTTTCTGATATGTTTTTGTTGTTTCTTTGTTAAGTTTTCTTTCCATTTAATAAAATGCCAAAAATGTCAATTCTCCTTATTTATTTGCTTTCCATAATAACTAAATAAGCTTAATTTTTTTTTATTTTTTTTGGTGGTGGGGGGGGGGGGGTGTGGGTTGTGGAACCCGGCATGCATGCATGCTCATGTTGGTTATTGTAAATTCTTTTGAAGGAATATTGATAGAACTGCTATATACGACTTTACGTGTGTCAACTCAAGAGAGGATGAGGGAGGGACATGTGTACCTATATTAACCAACAAACTGACATACGGTAGTTTTCTAGATTTGATTTTGTACCTATATTTACCAACAAATTATGGTCTTTTTCTTATTATTAAGGGGTATCAATATGAGTATAGGACATGGCTTTTAAATCACAAGGCAACATTCTTGTCATCTTATATTGTGATGCATGACTTCGTTTCATGGTAAAAGACAAAAGGTTGTCACATTTTGACATTTATAGTAATTAGAGAATTAAAAATAAACAAAAAGTTATAAGGTACTTATGGGTAATTGTTGTCATTGATATTGTGGTTTGTAAGTACATGAGAATATAATTGAGATGACATTACAAGATTAAACAATGCGTAGGTAGTACTCATGAGTGCTCATTCCCCCTTACCAAATAGTGGCTATACATCAATGATTTTAGAGCATCCACGACAAGGAGGCATAAAATATGTATAGTCGGCTTTCACATAGTAAAATCATCATTCCTGTAAAAATACCGAAAACTCAATCAATAATAAATCTTTATAACATCCAAAAACATCGTCAAATCATCACCACCTTTTACATTTATTTATTTTTATTGATCACCACCTAATCCGGGCCAACCATATGCAAACGACCTCATCTCCATCTCATTTTATTTCTAGTTTTTACCCAATAACTTCTTTTTAAAAAATGGGTCATATATAAAAATGATGCCCACAATGGGTAAATATTGATGAAATGTAAAAACACCCAAAACACCTTTAAAAACTTCATATCATAAATGCTTTTACATTTTATACTTTTTATATCATATGTATAAATTCATCTAATAAATGAACATGCTTATGATCTTTTACGCCAAATATGAATACTATATACCTTTTTAACGAAGTATAACATTTTATACGTCTTTAAAAAGGGGTATTGAGATATCCATCTTGAATTCGTATGCTAAACATATTTAAACTCTAAAAGGTAACCATATAATATAAAATAATGTTACATAAAACTCTTATATATAGAATATTAAATAATTATATTTAACATTATGTTAGCATTTTTTTTCTTTTTTTTTTATAAGACTAACGAATTTCCAATGGCAAATAATGACCTCATATGTTCGTAGATGGCGCTGGTTGGCCAAAGCCTAATATCTCTGTTGTGAGGAAAACTCGCCGACTGAAGGTCCACTGTGAGAAAACTCGGTTGAGATTGGATTCGAACTTGAGATCTTGTGGTCTTCATCGTAAATTTTCACTTCCCCTCCAATACCGGTTACCCTAAAGCTCAAAAGGTTAGTTAGGTAAGTGCTATGTAAGTGCATAGCCGTTCCGAAATTGGCCAACAAATTTGTTAGAATAAAAATTAAAAAAATATAAAATTGCAGGTCATGATTCATCATGTCCAACATATAATCAGGATTCACTGATTCAGGAACAGTTTAAACCCATAAAATCAAACTTTGGATCACCCAAAATGACCAACTAAAGAGGGCCCAAAGACACAAAGCCCAGTACAAGTTTATATTGATGCAAAAGTGTTGCTAGGAACAATTGAGGTTCACAGGTTCTGGCAATAGTGTTTGGAGGTGACAAAGGTCGGGGTTAATTATCAAACCGCTCTTTGATAAATAATTAATTAAGTGGATTAAGTAATGGAATCCTAGTTATATTCTATTAGACTTATTATGTTTAGCTATAAATACCGAGTCTAGGGTAGGGATCACAATTAAGTTTTGAGTTATTTTCTTGGTTAGTAGAATCGGAGAGTTTATTCCAAAATTAATCGTTTACTTAAATACATTTATTTACATTTACGACTGTGAATAAATCAACTGTGCATTCATAAACCGACATTTCTTTCAAATAAAAAATTATACTTAATTAGTTCTTAAACTTTATTTATGTATTAATGTTTTTTTATTATGTCATGTGTATTTTTTTTTAATTAATAAAAAAAATTTAATTATATTATTTTATGTTTTTTAATTTAAAAATGATTTAGTTAATTTAATTAAAGAAAAAAATAAAATATTTGAAAGATAAATTAAGATGATTTAGAGATGGAATAATGTGACGCTTATGTGGGAGAGAGAAATTTTGAAAATGGTGAAAGATGAAAGATGCTAAAGGAAGCAAGTTGCCACTACCCTTATCATAGATTTTACACTTGTTTAAAATTTGATTTTTACTAGATTTTGCTAGCATGTTTTACAATCACCTTCATAATCATTATTGTCTGAGAAATCAAGTGAACATCTTACATAAGTAATAAAAACACTTTTAATGCCACATGACATCTTCTAACACCTCTTTATCCTATGTGGCACTACAAAAGACTTTCTAATCCCCTACTTTGCCACATGTGAGTAAATAAATACAAATAAATAAATAAAAATACTCATAATAAATACAAACTAATAACTAATAAATACTAATAACAAATAAAAAAATATCATTGTTACAAATATTATATAGATTATCATTATTAATTACTACTATAAGTAGCCTTTTATTAATCAACAAAGACGTGTGAAAAAGAAACAAAGTAGCTAAGAAAATAAGAATTGATCATCGGAATTTTATAAATTTATGAGTGTAAAAGAGTATTCTGTCCTAGACAATTATTTAAAATAGATTGGTTAAACTGAATCAAGGGTATTGGTTAAAGTGTAAGTAGAGATTATCATTAGAGAATAGCTTATCGTTAGAATAATTAAAATCCGGTTTTCCATAATAATAATAACAATGATAATAAAAATAATAATAACTAATTAGTCTGCTAGTTTCAAAGCAAAATCGTACATTTTACTCACAAAACATGCATAGTTAGTACAAAAGCGAAACGAAAGATTGGAAATCAAGTTGACAACAATAAACAAGGTACACACTTGTGTCATTGTTGAGAATGCGTGTGAGAGAGAGATTACTGGAATCTATTATTACTTCTTTTTTCATTAAAGAATAGTGTTTACATCGAAATGGAAAGCGAACATATAACAAATTGTGTCGCTAACACTTTGTGAATAGCATAATTAATTTGTTTAAAAATTATAATCATAGATTTTTATAAATCTATTTTGATTTTGAATGGAGTAGCTCTACTTTAACTAGGAGCAAAGGAGGTAAATAATAAGTGGGTTTGGTGTTTGAATCATGATTCAAGAACATGTTGAATTAAACTCATCCACGATTGCGCAAAGCAATTTCACTTCCACCGAAGTAAAATGGTGACACTTTTAATCATAACAATTTTATAGCACATAAATCATGCATGGCGCATTAAAATTTTATTGTGATAGTGATAGATGTCCGCATTACACGACGAGAAGGTTTTTTCTACATGATATCAATTAAATAATGTAGATCATTTAATTAACATATCTAAAATTAAAAGTTAACTTCAAATAAATGTTGATTTAGGGTGTAAGTGTAATTGTAATTGTAAAAGATACATTAAAGTTTTAAGACGAAAGAAGGGCAGGAAAAAACAAATGGGACTATCTCACATTAGTAATCAACTTCTATAAGTATTCCAATTATCACTGGTGTAATTTTTTATTCTAATTACGTCAGTTAAGTTACATTTAATGTTTCAATCTTAAGTATTTGATCTGAATTGCAGGTTATTTATCTATCATAACTTTCTTGACTATATAATTAAATGGTTGTGTGTGTGAGCAACTAATACTTTCTACCATTAAAAATTTAAATATCACTCAAGCATCTTCCCTAATTTTTATAAAAATTTTAGTAGTTTTTTACAAGTTTTTTTTATTTTGCAGTTTTCAAACTTTTTTTTTTGCAATTTTTTAAAATCGTTTTTCTATATTTCGCAATTTTAACACTTTTTTCACAACTTTTATAGACTATTTTGTAACGTTAAAATAAAAAAAGAATAAGTAAAATGCACATAGGATGGATTCCTGCTTTTTTTAAGTTAAATTTAGGGTTGAAATATCAAAGAAAACTTCTGTCACCTGATTAAAACAAAATATTTTATAAGTGACATGATTAAAATAATATTTTATAACCTGATCATTATTTTGCAAAGTTTATTTTAAAAAAGAAATTCTTAAAAGTATCAACCTGTCACAATTGACATATATTCATATCTATTTGAATTTTAGTTAGTTATTATAATCGTCGGTTATCAATGACAAATTGACATTGTGTAACAAAATGAAGGGTGTTGCTAAACGTGCCCCCTCTTACACTATTTTTATTAAATATACACCCCCCTAATTTATTAGATAAATTACTATTATCTCTTAACATTATTTATATACATATTAGTTCCTACAACATTTTTTTCACTTAATAATCTCCACTACATATATCAAATTAAAAACTATCAAGTATTACTATTAATTTATATTTTTAGTATTATTATTGTAAATATTTATAATATATTTTTTTAATTTTAATAGTATATATATTTATAATATTCTTATTTTACCTCTTTATCTTTTACGAAATAAACCTGAAACTTGAAACCCTAAAACCCTAAACCCTAAACCCGAACCCGAAACCCTAAACCCTAAACCCGAAACCCGAAAACCTAAACCCGAAACCCGAGAACCTAAACCCTAAACCCGAACCCTAAACCCTAAACCCGAACCCTAAACCCTAAACTCGAAATCATAAAAAACGCAACTTGTAAAAAAAATAATATGAAATCCTTATTTTTGTACTAATTTGGTAACTATATAATTTAAATGGGTAATATGAAAGTTGGTTTTTCCAAGGGGGGTATGACAAGCAACCGGGGGTACGTTTAGCCACACCTCAAAAGGAATCATGAATCAAGTTAAAACATAAAAATGACACTAAATGTCAAATTGATCTCTCTTTTAAGCATAGTTAATGCTGTTTTTGCCGTTTAACATATTTCTTTTGTCTAAATTGGCATAAATAATACAAAATAATAAGACAACTAAATATTGAGCTCCCGTATCAAAATAAAAGTTTCTTCCATTAAGATTTCTAATTATTCAAACAAGTACTTTTTTTTCATATGTTTCCAAAGTTTCCTAACACATTCGTTTTACCAACCTACATACCGTTATCAACTTTAGATTAACGTTAAAGATAAAAACACTGCAAAATATGTTTAGGTATCTAATAATTAAACTTTGGTGTATAATAACTATTAAATAAACTATATTAATTGACATTATTGTGAAAATAAATTTTATTGTAATTACCTTTACCAATGGGAATTAGAGAAACATGGTATATATGCTCAAAACTTCAAACGAGTGTTACTTGGGTCAACATAAATCAAAATTAAGTTCTTTCAAACATTATAAAATGAGCCTCTATTTATATTTTATTCTATGGCCAAACATTATTTAATGAGAGACATTATTTAGAAACTTAAACGAAATAAAAACATAAGAGAAATATTAACTTCTGTCAACATAACTTAACTAGACTAAACAAAAAGCTACCACATAAAATAAAAATAACATTAAAAGGATTTATCTTTGTGTTCTTGGCTATGAACCTGCCTCTTCACAATCTTAGGCATTCCCGCTGATTTACATGTGAGTCGTGATTTGAGTTACGAATCCCTCTTTGGATCTTTCATCTATAAACTCAATAAAGCGATACAAATGGATGTGCAACAAAAGGACGGAGATGTATATTTTCAAAAGGATTGTATCTAACATGTAAAGGGTGTACGTTAGCAAAATGTAAAACTGAAGAAATAGAGTTGATGATGATGAACAATAGGGTAGTGACTAGTACCATTGTTGAGAGCTTGATCTAGTGTATGTTTGCGTCTGTTTGATTTTGGATTCGGTTATCACGATTTTAATGTGAATCGGGTACTCGATCTGCTTTTACTATATATAATGGGGAAAGCAATAACTAGTGGAGTTTGCATTCAATGTGATATTGCAAAAGTTGGTGCTTGAGTCATGAACATGTGAAAATGCAAATTCACCCCACTAAAGTAAATTGGTTACATTTTTACTTAGAACTAGTGGGAATTAACATGTGCTCCGGGAAATAACACGTGTTTTGCAGTGGGTCGGGCACTTGAATGGTTTCGGTTCGAGACTCACATTCAGTATAGCAACCCAAAGAGATATTCTATCAAATAAAGTTGTGATATGTTCAAGAGAATATCGACATGTTTTTATGTTGATCGAAGACCATAAAAAGAAACACTTATTTAAAAAGCTAAAAAAAATTAAAATAAAAGGTCATGCATAAAACAAATTGAAATATACAAATAAATAAAAACAAATATAAAAAAGAGTCAAATAATTGAAATTTAAAATGAAAAATATATAAAAAAAAGTTTGGTATATAATAATCTACTATTTAACTTTGTTCCAAAAAAGTATAATTTTCTATCAAACATGACGAAGTCAACCCCTATTTTTCCATAAGTGATTGGAATATTGAATTAAGTTATATTGAATTATTGATGCATGTAGGTTCCTAGCCGGATCTACACGGAAATATCTCGTTCTACGTAGGTGCGGAATCCCTACGTAAGACGATACGAGCGTAGAAGCGATATACGTTAAAACACAAGCTAAACACGTTACAATACCCAAAAGACACGTTGTATTGCAACTAATAACACGTGATATTCAATCACCAATTACACGTACTGGAATCGTTACCCAAATCAAGCCGTAGCTTAAACCAATATACACTTCGACAACTTCGCCTAACATGCTAGGCGAAGTTGTCACTAACTTCGCTTGTTCCACAAGTTCGCTTATAACAGGCGAACTTGTGAGAACAAGTTATCTCAAACACATAAACAAATCCAACCAACACGATTACAGACACTAGATACTGAACTACTGACATCATGCACCAACAGACTCCCCCTTGGCAGTAGCTTCATATCTCTATCTTCAATCACGTGTCTTGTAATCCCAAAAATCTCGAGTCACTAGTCTTCAAGCATGAACGCCTTCTCTGACACAAACCGAAACTACTCTTTGATATTTCTTGGCTTCTTATTTCCAAGCAGGAATATAGAATATCTTTTTCTCGTTCAGCACCTGCAAATCAGCTTGAGACAAATTCACTAAGTGCATTGGATCATACATTCTCAGCAACTCTTGTTCATCTTCATCCTCCATGACCGCTTCAGCTGTTTCACTATCTACATACCACCATTTCAGATTCTTCAGGACATCCTTGGGCATCTGTTTCATCGGCACTTCTTTTAAACACCGGATCGGCTTATACTTCATTATTATCCAATGTTTGCTATCAGCTCTCAAGCCTCTGTCTTTATCTTCAACGAGCTTTCCTTTCTGCGGCTTTAATAACTCGAACTTTTTCTCTTTCATGCTTTCTTTCCACACGATCTTTCCAATAATCCTAGCCATATTATCATCACTTCTGTTTATCAACCCCAACTTGGCTAAGTCCTTCACCTCACACTCCGACAAAGTATTCAACGACCTCAACAATCTCTTGAAATACTGAACCCCATCATAACGTTTAATCACAAAGAGCCTCAACTGCTCATCATATAACCAGCAAATAATCCCCTTTTTCGATTCAGCATACCCTTTGATGTTGTAACTTTTCTTGAACATAGTAGGGACCGCCGGTTTCTTAGTCTTTACGAACCACTGAGCGTAGCCTTCTTTCCATCTTGGCTGCTCTTCCCATTCAGTCTCATCACATTCCGTATCTTGACCCAAATCTGACTTTTCAACAGCCGGAATTTCATGCTCAATATTATCCTCCACAATCTCTCCCTCTTCGACTTCATTGTCAATCACAATCTCAGCCCCTATCTTCTCGATCTCTTCCAACGGTAACACATCATCATCACCTACAACATCATCATCCAACACCTCCTCAGCATCCACTACCACCACGTCATCACCCCCCGATCCGCCAGTTGCACCAGTTGACTCCCCCTGAGTTGTGGAAGTCCCAAGGGCTTGTTCAGTTCTTGGCAACTCTACACCTGCATCTTTCGATGCATTGGGATCATCGTCTCGATCGTTTCTCTTCTTCGTCCTCAGTTCGTCACCCTTACAGCTCGTCTCCCCCTGAGATGCCAAGAACTGTTTCAAGGCATCAAAAATTTTACCGTGCTCAATCAGGAGGGACGACTGAATCTGATTCTCTGCAACGAGGCGCTGAATAGCGTGAGTCTAGATCAGATTTACTCTTGACTGTTCTGCCACGACCCTTTCAAGAGATGCTATTCTTTTCGAGTCGGATAAGGTTGCATCAAAATCAAACCTCATATGTGAAATGTCTTGAGCGTACGGAGGAGGGATTCCCAAGGTAACCGGCACATCAGAAACAGGTGGAAACGTAACCGCAGGTGGTATCGTAACAGACAACCCTGCAGTGGCAACCAGTGTCGATTCAACAAATCTTGCAACGACCTCCGATGGAGTAAGGGTTGGAGGTGGCAAGGACACAATTTCTGGAGCCGAGAGTTGAAATGTGGTGGGTGGTATGCCAAAGGAGGATGAGGTAGTCAACACTGGAACATCCGCGGTGATCGATCCTGTAACTGTCAACGATGTAGGGACCATAGTCATACCTGACAGTGCGGGTGGAGAAAAACGAACCACCCTCGAGCTCTCACCAGCTCCCGATCCTTCACCCGTTCTTGCCCTTCTCGCTCGACGAACCAACCGTTGTAAATCCTCCTCAAAATCTGATTCACTATCATCTGTGTCTCTCTTTCTCTTCCCATGAATTCTTTCTTGAGTAATCAGAATCTGTCTTGCTTCAGCCACATCATCATTTGAGGAGTCAGAATCAGTTCTTTCCGTATCAGTCACAGTAGTAGCTGCCCTCGACACATCCATACTAGAAACCTGTGGAACCGAGACATGTACCTCTTCCTCTGGATCAACACGTTCCATATCGAAAAATCCTTGTCCGCCAAAAGCAGCTTCAAGGTCAACGTGTTCCTCCGGTGCCACAACTGGAGCAGCAGGCGGAGATTGCTGTACCTCAGGTGGTGGTTGAGGTGCTTCAGCCTGTTGCGGTGCCGGATCCCGAAACTCGTCCCCACGTGCTGCAACATACTCCGGGTTGATCAAGTACCCAAATAACGGAGTATGTCGAGGACGGAGCTCTGGTTTACTTCTGGCACTTGACGATCTACATTGGGCGAAGATCCTCTTGCTGACACTCTCCACATATCGAATCGGACGACGCTTAGGTAACGTGGGAGCCACGTGATTCAAGATCATTTGAAGAAATCTTGGATACATCAAGAATCTCTCACGCGCCACCGCTCGTCTTTGACGATCTATCTCATAGAACACCATCTGACTGAAGCTATAACGCTTGTTGTAAGTCAGTGCTGTCATCGCCGACTGCATCGTCGCACCCATTCCATCCGTACCGGCCTTTCTACCCGACATGCACACGATCATCACGTGCATGAGAAAGCGCCATTGATCTAACAAAAACCCCTTGCGTCTCTGAGTATCCCCCAATGGACCGGAATAGCCCATTCTTAAAAAGGCACCATCTCTGAATGGAGCCATGAAGTCTGTAGGATCGTTTCTTGTTTCATCGCCAAACTGTAAAGCAACCCGTATCTGTTCTGACGAGAACTGCACTTCCTGATTGTTAACCGTTGCACGCATAACTGGGGGCTCGACTCTGCAATCATACTCAAACGTCTGCCAAAAATCTTCTATGTTTGGGAAGGAGATGGGCAGAGTTGTAGTAATAGCGTGGAAGATACGCGAGCGGATAAGAAAAGAGATGATCTCGCGATAATCATCAACGCCGCTCGCATCCGGGTCCAAAGTGATGTACATATTATGCCCCGGGAAAAACTGACGATTGTTATCTCCTCCTTCGTCACCACCAGCACCACCGGCTCCTGTTACAGCTGCCATATCTGCACCACAAACGGTCTAAGTTAGAGAATCGTCAAAGCAAACCACAAGTTCGCCCATTATAAGCGAAGTTATGATTGTTTCTGTATAGGCGAACTTAGGGAAAGGGCGAAGTTGTGAATAACTTCGCCTTTACTATAACTTCGCCTGTTATCTGTTAAAGTAAAGCAGTAAGCGAAGTTATGCCGTAGGCGAAGTTGTGAATATCCAGATAACATAATTATTCTAAGATGATTAGGTGAAGTTATGCATTAGGCGAAGTTGATAGCAACTTCGCCTAAACATAAGTTCGCCTGAATATGAAACGGCGAATTGCAGATGTTCAAACATGGTTTAGACGGTGAATTGTTGATTGATCTCATAAAAGAATGTTACACTAACGATCTAGACTATCAAATTAGTTACGACCACGTTAAAATAAGTTTGAGAAGTGGGTGTGTAAAGGGTTTGCAAGAACGAGGTCCGAAATCGAACCAAAACGACATCTAATAAACGTCATTAACAAGAATTATAAGCACCAAAGACCCTACCCACCTTTAACACGGATCGAAATCAATTAATAACAAGGTTTGAATCGAGTAAAACAAGTTCGCCGAGGGTTAATACACAACTTCGCTGGATTTTGAAAATAATAAAGAGTTTGACTAGAAAATTCCTTTATATAGGGTCAAAGTTACACATGCGAAGTTGGGGCTAACTTCGCTTACCCCTTAACTTCGCCTGTTAACAAGTTCGCCTAAGTATAACAACTTCGCTTGATATGAATGTTACACAACAAACCCTTATAATTAGAACGTTATGCCATTAACTTTTAAAACTTCCTTTAAAGAGTAAAATGTTACGATCAAATAACAAGTAACCAGGTATAAAACCATAAAACGACATAAGTAAAATAAAATCTAGAAATAAAGTACACGGGATCAAATTTCAGTCTTGACAGGGACTACCAAGTTTTAGAAAAGATCCGAACAGGAATCATACTAATTAAGTGACTGTCACACAGATCCATGTTCAGCTGTATTATGACATAAAGAGACAGGTTGTAAGCAGGTAAACAAACTTAATATGGTTTTCATCGCTTCTGTGATACGGATTATGTTCAATTAAGCTCAAAACTTAAATGAGCAACACATCAGAGAATGTGATGTCTCCCATCTATTCTCAAAGCGTATTTGGCTTTCCCCAAGTCACCCCGAGTTGACCTCGACCTGTAGTGTCTGATTAAATAGTAAGTACTCTTCGATCTTTAGACTCTTCTTCCCGTTCTCTTTCTTGCCTCTTGATTGATAAGTATAACATTATAAGCTTTAGAAGGCTTAACAATTTTTATTATTATTATTATTATTATTATTATTATTATTATTATTTTTTAAATAATAAGATTTACCCAGCCTCTAGTAGACGACTGCAAGTCCCAAATCTGGATCACTGCAGTTTCTTTACACACTATCTTCTCGGGAATCAGCACACTCACGGGCTCGTGTATGACTGGGTAATCACTTTTTCTGCCTATCATTCGGAAAGATGTATATGGAGACATGCACAACACTGAATGAGTCACCACTTTAAATCGAGGAGATTTAGTTAGTATCACTTCAACTTTTACGCACCATAAAAAGCTACCATAACATACAATGACTGTTCTAAAGTCTTTTAGGCCTAATAACTTCACTAGTTAAGCACACAGAATTAGTTTGTCTATCACTTTCCAAGGTTGGATCAATTTTCTTTTAAACATAGTAAAGAAACTTCTTACGAGGTTATAGACTTGAAAAATTATATCATCTCCCAAAAAAAATTTAAATTCTATCACCCCGTTCAATCAAGTCATCAGGTAAACGGCTATCCTGAAGATCCAATGGATCAGCTGGACCGACCACATACAAATATGCATCCTTTTAACTAAGTACGAACGACTAATTTTCAGCGAAAGAATAAAGCCACATCATAAACCGCCCCGGTCTCTTTCAGTCATCTGGTTAATGGCTATCCTCACAATCTACTGGTAGAAGTGAGGACCAAACATATCCGAAGATATGTCCTTCAAACTGAAGCAACCGACATAATTCTAAGCGATAGTGACGTTATTATTATTATTATTATTATTTATTTTATTTTTTTATGTAAAAACTAAAAAAAAACGGTTACTCGGGATTGATCATCCCATTAATCCCAACAAGGTTTTGAAAACGAGTTCTGTCAAACGCTTTAGTAAACAAATCAGCGAAATTATCTAACGAATCAACCTTTTCGAGCACTATCAATTTCTTCTCAGCACAATCCCGTATAAAATGATGACGAATGTCAATGTGTTTAGTTTTGCTATGCTTTACGGGATTGTTAGTTACTGAGATAGCAGCAGTGTTATCTATACAGATAGGAGTATGAGTGAAATTCAGACCGTAATCGCGCAATTGCTGTTGTATCCAAAGAACCTGGGAGCAGCAGTTCGATGCTGCCATGTACTCTGCTTCACAGGTAGAGATAGCAACTGAAGTCTGCTTCTTGCACTGCCATGACACTAATCTGCCTCCAAGAAACTGGCATCCCCCTGTTGTTGACTTCCGATTCTGATTGCATCCTCCATAGTCAGAATCTGTGTAAGCGACCAACTCCAAGTCTCCCTCTTTCGTGTACCACAATCCCAGCTTAGGTTTGCCCTTGAGATACCGCAATATCCTCTTGACTCCCTTCATGTGAGATTCCTTTGGGTTTGCCTGAAAACGAGCACAGAGACAAACTGCAAACATAATATCAGGTCTAGACGCAGTTAAATACATTAAAGAACCTATGATTGCCCGATATTGGGTGGGGTCCACGTCTGCATCACTGTCTGAATCAGCACCCAGTTTGTGGTTAACGCAAACAGGAGTATCAAATGAAGTGCTGTCCTCCATCTTGAAGCGTTTGAGAACGTCTTGGACATATTTAGTCTGATGGATGAACATCCCATCCTTCTTCTGATCGACCTGCAATCCTAAGAAGAATGTTAATTCACCCATTTTACTTATTTCAAACCTCTTCTTCATGACTTCTTCAAATTCCTGACACATTGCGACTTTTGATGCAGCAAAGATGATGTCGTCCACGTAGACTTGAACCAGAAGAAAGTCTCCTCCTTTTCTCTTAACGAACAGTGTGCTGTCGATCTTTCCTCTTTCAAACCCATTCTCAAGCAAGTAATCCGATAAAGTTGCATACCAGGCACGAGGTGCCTGATGTAGACGATATAGTGCTTTACTTAGTTTGTACACGTGATCAGGAAAGTCTGGGTCTAGAAAACCTGGAGGCTGCTCAACGTACACAACCTCATCGACTTTACCGTTAAGAAACGCACTTTTCACGTCTAACTGGAACACCTTCATCTCATTGTGAGCAGCAAATGCCAAAAACAGTCGAATCGCTTCCAATCTTGCCATAAGAGCAAACACTTCATTGTAGTCGATCCCTTCTTCCTGATTAAAACCTTTTACAACCAGCCTCGCCTTGTTCCTGATGATTATTCCTTTTTCATCTCTCTTGCATTTGAAAACCCATTTTGTGCCAATCGCATGCACATTCTTCGGTTTTGCAACCAATTTCCAAACCTCCATCTTCTCGAACTGGGCTAACTCTTCTTGCATGGCTTCGACCCACGAGCTATCCTTTAGAGCCATATGATAGTTCTTTGGTTCAATTTGGCTGATGAAGCAGGTGTACAAGCATTCGTTAATGATGCCTGTTTCTTTAATGCTTGTGTAAACACAAGTGTGCTCATTCAAGCTTTGTCTTGTTTGTACACCGTCGGACAGATCACCTATCACGTTCTCCAAAGGGTGATTTTTGTGAACTCCAGTAGTCGGAACCGAACTGGCTTGCAGATTGTCTTCCAGGTTCGAAGAAAGTTCATCAATGGGCGATTGTTGTTGAGAGTGAAAAGGATTGAAAAATTCGTTTTCTGTAGAGGCAGCAGGGGTATCAACAGCACTTGACGAGGAAGGTTGACCTTCGTCATACTGCGGTCGTTGCACAAAATTTTCTTTCTCCTCATAAAAAATCTTCGTAGCAATTTTCTCATCAACTCCTGCACAATCCAAGTAAGGCATATTAAAAGATTTAAAAAGCTTATCATAGTCGAAAGCCTCAGCGGGTCCTGTGCTTGGTTTTGGTGGTTTGTAATTTGTGATGTCAGTGTTACACACCACCTCAACCTTGCTGGTCGATAGATTAAAGACTCGTCTGTTGGGTGTTCCAACAACATATCCGACTAAAATACCTTCGTCGGCTTTCTCACCAAATTTTGAGTTCGTCTTTAATATTGAACACGGGGACCCAAATGGTTCGAGACCATTCAAGTTAGGCTTTCTACCATGCATAAGTTCATAACATGTTTTATTCAATCTTTTAACAGTTAAAACTCGATTTAGGATATAACAGGCTGTTGCAACAGCTTCAGCCCAGAACACCACAGAAAGTTTAGCATCGGCCAGCATGGTTCTGGCTCCTTCAATTAGCGTCCTGTTCTTCCTCTCAGCCACCCCATTTTGTTGCGGAGTATACGGGGCGCTGTACTGGTGGTCTATCCCTTTCTGTAGGCAGAACATCTCCATCTGGTAGTTTTTGAACTCTGTCCAATTGTCACTCCTGATGTATTTAACCTTTCTTCCCACGATGTTCTCAACCTTGGTAATCAAGTTAATTACCAACTGAACCGTTTCATCTTTTGTCTTCAGGAAATATACCCAAGAATATCGAGAGAAATCATCAGTTATCACCAAGCAGTACGATGTTCCACCTAGGCTTTTTACATTCACGGGACCGAAGAGATCCATGTGAAGTAGGTCTAGGGTACTGACTATTGAATTAACCTTCTTGGTGTGATGAGATTTCTTGTGTTGCTTTCCCTTCTTGCACGATAGGCATTGGTCTTCAAAGTTGAAATTCTTCAAGGGAACACCGAGCACCAGCCCATTCTTGACAATGTAGTTCATTTTTCTAAGATGTATATGCCCCATTCTTCGATGCCATAGCTCGGACTCTGATTCAGTTGCTTTTGACAGAAGACATGACTCATCTGTTGCCATCACAGTCGACCTCATATCCATTACGTATGTGTTCTTTTTCCTTGGAGCCTTCATCACTATCCATGCCTCTGGTATCTTAAAACCAGGATACAGTACAATCGCTTCATTTTTGGTAAAGTGCACCGTGTACTCTTTGTCACAGATCTGAGATACACTCAACAAATTATGCTTCAACTCCTCAACGTAATTCACCTTTTCTAACTTCATTTTACCATTTGTCACAGTTCCAATCCCAGTAATTCTACCACCGCTCTCTCCAGCAAAACTTACTCTACCTCCCTGAACAGGTTTCCATTCATGTAACAAATTCTTGTTACCAGTCATGTGCCGGGAACAGCCGCTATCCACAACCCACAGATTGTTTACAGCCCTGTTCAACTGTTCCTGCAGAATTAAAGAAAAGGATTAAAATCTGGGGAACCAAGACCTAATGGTCTTGGGTCGATTAAATCTGTTAAACTGCATCCCGTACTTTGGTCGTCCATAGTCAGTTTGATAATGACTTCTGTAAGTTCTGAAAGGATACCTTCTTGGAGATTGACTATGAGGCCATCCAAACCTTCGTGACTTAAATGAATTATAACCAGTGGTTTGGTTGTTAACAGGGAAAAACTGAGATTGACATCTTTGAAATCTTGGTTTAGTCTAATGTCTGAACATTGATGAATTTGCATTCTGGCTATTATAATAATTACCGTTTGGTTTATTCTTAGTTTTCGGAGGCCTCGTACCTCTGAATCTCTGATCTAGAGGGCAATCAGCAATCAGGTGTCCTATTTGATTACATCTGAAACAACTCCTGTGTTCAACTTTCGTCTCAACAGTTGTTTCAGATGTTGAGGTTGCATTACTGCCCGTTTGTCTAACATATGGTGGGACATACGGGTTTAGTGGAGAATTCTTTTCAGTTGGTTTATAGTCCTCTCCACGTTTTAGTAACACTACATTTTCTTTTGTCTCACTAGATTCGGATGTCTTGTCCGAATTTGAAGAGACAAAACTAGGAACAGAAATCTTAACATTCGAAACAGGCTTACTCGTTTCGCTTTTACTAACTTCCGGATCTTTAATCGTAACTTTAACAGGAACTGTCTGACTAATCTCAACATCAACAGATTTCTGATTACTAGGATCCTATGTATAGTTATGATTATAAGGTGGTGGAACTTCAGAATATCCAATTCCTCCCTTTTTAACTGGGGAACGTTGATCACTTACGAGGTATCAAGCATTGCAGAGGAATTTCTAAACTGCTCAAGTTTTCTGTTTAGTTCCACCACTTTCACCTGGTAGTCAGCTATCTGTTTATCCCTTTCAGCAATTAGTTTGGTTTTCTCTTCTAACACTTCATAGCTAAGATCAATTACTTATATTTTTTCAGCAAGACTTGATTTAAGACTTCTGATATCATTTTCACTAGCCTTAATCTTTACTGAATAACTATTTTCTCTAGTTTTAGTGTAATGATGATCTTCTTTTAACGTGTTAAATTGAGTGTCCAAACTAACAAACTGATCAGTTAATGTTTTCAATTGCTCAGACAGATTTTCACATTGCATACAAGGGAGTTCAGAACTTACCTCTGAGAGCTGATCATTCACCTCTGCCATATAAGCTTGATCTTCTCTAGTCTCTCTGTAGCTTTCTTCAGTTTCGATGTTAACCAGGTTGGCCTGTTCGAACACTTCCTCAACTTACAGACTCCAATTGTATCCCCCGTTCTGTCTGGATACCATCGCCCTATTCTCATTACTTCCCCCATTCGGTTGTGTTGGCCTGTTCTGACTACGTTGGACTCTTTCATTTGTGCATTCTTTAGCAAAGTGGCCATTCTGTTGACAGTTATAACACCGAACCTTTGACTTATCAAACCCTGGTCTTTCGCCAACGAACTTTCTACCAGTTTTCTTCATAACCCTTTTAACTCTTCTTACTATCATCGCCATCTGCCACTGCAGATCCATCTCTTCCAGATCATCAGCATCGATCTGATCATAGTCTTCGTCTAAAGTTGCAGGGTCAATAATTTTACCTTTGATGTAATTTTTGTAAGAAGCAATGAAAGATGCATAGAGAGCAAACTGTTGTTCAGCAGATTTAACACTCATGGGCTTGAGGAAAAACTACTAGTTGTTGTTTGAGGTTTAGAAGAATTTGTTCCACCAGCTATGAAACACAAATCACCATCCATGTTGAGAGTTACATGACCCTCATGAGTTGAGTTAGAGCTCGAGTCTCCCTTTGAGGTAAGCAGATGATTCTGACTTTGAACTTGAAGTAACTTTCGCACCATACATTCCCGGATCCTGAACCTGATCAGTTGGTGTCTCTTTTCGAACCATGTTAAGTTCAAAAGTTCGTAGTTTATTGACTGCTGTTTCCAAGTCGATGTTTGCAAACTCTTTATCTTCTCTCATCAAGACAGTGTACATTTCCCATTTCGGTGGGAGAGCATCAAGAAGTTTTTCTACGATCTCTTCTTCTTTATAGCCAATCGAATAGTTTCTGAGTTCGGTCATCAAGTGGTAATACCTTGTGATGATATCATCAAGTGACTCATTCTTCAAATACTTGAACACCGAGAATTGGGTTTTGAGTAGCTTAACCTTGGATGCACGTATCCCCACATTACCTTCATATCGGTTTTCAAGCGCTTCCCATAGCTCTCTGGCGGTTTTGTATTTCCTGAAGGTGTGAAGAATCTCTTGTGGAAGAGCCATTGTTATCGCAGCATGAGCTTTGCTTTCTGCCTCATACATCTTCTTTTCTTCCTGTTCCATCTTATTGTACTTCTTTATTTGTTCACGACCCTCAAACATAGCCGTTGGTGGAATGTAACCATCTTGAATGCACACCCACATCTTAGCATCTTGATATTTAACATATTGTTCAAACCGATCTTTCCAAGCAACGAAATCGGTACCCTTAAGCATTTTCGGAGCCTTAGTAGCTGAACCTGCTTCCACCTCCATTTTTACCAGTTCCGCAATATTTATAGAAGTCATCTTTGAAAGAAATACGAAACGAAAACACAAAGAAACCCACAAAATTTTTTTTTTTTAATTATTCTGAACAATACCAGTAGGCGAAGTTATATTTAACTTCGCTTAAGTCTTAACTTCGCTTGATTACTCAACTTCGCTGAACCTCTTAACTTCGCTTTCTTCTTAACTTCGCCTGATGTTAACTTCGTTTGGAGACAACTTCGCTTAAGTTAAGCGAACTTGTGAGGTAAGCGAAGTTAATGATAACTTCGCTTAAACTTATATCTTCGCCTAAATCCTACAAACAGTGGCGGCAACTTCGCCTGATGAACACACCATTTTTGCAGGTTTGATTTTGACGTATTGCGAGGTATTCGAAGGTGTAATGGGTTGTTTTTGATGGAGGGAGGTGAGTAGGACACAATAACTCGGTATTTCAACGTAAACTTGTCGAACGGAACGATTTCTACACCCATGTGATAATCCCGAACCACACAATCATGAGCAAACGCTCTGATACCAACTGTAGGTTCCTAGTCGGATCTACACGGAAATATCTCGTTCTACGTAGGTGCGGAATCCCTACGTAAGACGATACGAGCGTAGAAGCGATATACGTTAAAACACAAGCTAAACACGTTACAATACCCAAAAGACACGTTGTATTGCAACTAATAACACGTGATATTCAATCACCAATTACACGTACTGGAATCGTTACCCAAATCAAGCCGTAGCTTAAACCTATATACACTTCGACAACTTCGCCTAACATGCTAGGCGAAGTTGTCACTAACTTCGCTTGTTCCACAAGTTCGCTTATAACAGGCGAACTTGTGAGAACAAGTTATCTCAAACACATAAACAAATCTAACTAACACGATTATAGACACTAGATACTGAACTACTGACATCATGCTCCAACAATGCCGTTTGGGACTCTTCCCAGTGAATATGGGCATGGACTGGATGTTCAAATGGAGTGTACACAAAGAGTATCTCACTTTTGGGCCAAAATTTCATATTAAGGATTAATCATCTTAATTTAAATAACTCTAATTAAAGGAAATATTAACCACTACGTATAATAAACATAAATTATTTATTCTACATTTTTAAAACGGAATATAATCTGTCTTTCATCTTCTATAACGCGAAACCTTTCATATTAATTGATAGTTGTTTCTCATTGTGTAAACAACTAAATCAAATGTTTGTAGTTTAATTACTTTTTACATGTTTCAGATATGCGGTTTTCTGTATGTAACAATTTGTGGTTCAAACACTCCGTTAAAATATATGTTAAGTGTATAAAATGACTACTTTACTCTTTCAATATGAACTCCCATTGTCCTTCCCAATTCCATTAAGAGATTTCGGATGCCACAGAAAAACCCTTCCATTGAAATTCTAGCAAGTGAAATTTCGGTGACAACACCACTGTTGCGTCGAGTCTGCCCAAGTCATTTGTATTCACTATTCACACTTTCCCACACTAAAACCTCTCTTAGCTTCAATATGGCCAAAAGCATTTCTCAGGTTTAGTTTCGACACCGACGCTTACTAAACTATTGATATTGACTCTCTTTTGAATATGAGGAACTTCATGTATTTAAGGTGGCAAGGGAAAATAGTCAAAATACGTTAAGAGATTACGTTGATGCATCAAATCCTTCTCCTTGTGTTACTCAAACTCAAAACCTTCTAAAACATCCATTTGAAGTTTGAGGAACTAATCTAGCTTCATCCCTATGGAATCGTTTCTCTACAAGTTGTTGAAATTTGATAACTAGCTTTTTCTTGAAAACAAAGTCAAGACCTCCCGTTGTGGTCTATATATGTCCTATGAGATATCTAAGCTCTTCGATAATGAACCTTAGAATTGAAATCTAATCTATATGATAAACGAGATAAGCTCAAAACCTCATGATTCTGACTCATTATAACAAGATAAACTATATGTGGTTTTAATTTATTTGAACAATAAGAGCGTTATATATGGATTAGCATTTTGGATGGTTTAATCATCTTTAGACTGCAAATTGGCTTCTAAATTACTGGATATTGTTGGGCAAATTACACCAACATGTAATAGGCCTATATTAGAATATGGTATTATGCAATGGAATAAAAAATACTCCGTAAAAATTATCATGTAAAAACCACATGATTCTTTTTCACTAATTAATATTTTTAGTTTTAAATGGTTTTTTAAAATTTAATATGAAACAATACAAAGTGATATCTTAATTAGGGTCTAGTGGCAGAGACAAAACATTTTAAACACTTAAATAGTTTCAAGTCACGGAAATCATGAAATTTTCCGTTTAAAAAATAAAATTAAAATAAACTTATGAGTAATCATGTAAATCGTACCCATAAGCCATGATTTGAGAAAGGTAACATTCATAGGGTTTAATTATTGAAGTAGCTTGTTTATATTTTAATTATTTGTTGTAGTTATTCATTCAATTATTTAATTTAAAATAAAACAAAATTATTCAATTTAAAATAAAACAAAAGTGATATTAATACGACTCTGTTTTGTTGGGATGCGATTCCCGCCTAATAACGGAAAGTCAGTTTCCAGACGACACCGTTTCGTTTAATTGAGAGTTATCTCTTAATAATCATCTACTCCTCAACTTGACCCTATAAATAACATCATCATTCATTCGCTGATTCAAATATCTATCGGATCAAACACTCGTTTGATGCCCGGTATGAACAACTCTTCATGTCTAGTTTTGTTTTTTCATTGGTCATTTTTATGAGCTCGTGATTAATTGGTGATTGATCAGTAATTAATCGGTCAAAATTGGTTAAATGTCGGTCAAAGTTAGTCAAAATTTGTCAAAATACTTTGAAAACTATATGCACAATTCAATATATACATCATATATGTATTGATTATGAAAAAATACATAATGTAAGAGATATGATAATCCAGGTGTTGTAAAATATCAATCAGATATTAGAGACCTATGACTCCATTTCACCTAATCAATCCCTAAAATCACTACTAGTCAAAATCTTTGAAGTATTTGAAAAATTATACTGTCTTAAAAATAAGTTAATAGGGGATTTATTGGTGATTAATCAATACCTAATGGCCTTCTGAAATCGGTCAAAGTCAAAAAAATGGGTCGGATTTGGTCAGATTCGGTCAAACATAGGTCAAAATTAGTCAAAATCAGTAAGAGTTTGTCAAAATATTTGAAGTATTTGAAAAGTTACATAATGTGTCAGATGATCCAAGTGTTGTAGAATTTGGGATCAGGCGTCGATTAGTTGCTGTGCTATGACTGGATTTCACCTAATCGATCCCTAAAATCAGTACTAGTCAAAATAGGCGAAGTATCTGAAAAATTATACTTTTTTTATATATAAAATTTGTATAGATCTACATAATTTGATTATTTTTTTAGTTTTGTCTTCCTGATTTCAATTTAAAAATTTTGTAGGATGTTTTTTTTTTTTTTTGAATCGCGGGGTCGAAAATCAGATCCTGTTGTTTTATGGTTGAATGGAGGCCCGGGATGTGGAAGCGAACTTTCCCTATTTTAGGTAAATGGCCCAGTCAAGATTCAAAACAACTTATCCCTTGTTTGGAATGAGTATGGTTGGGACCAGGTAACACATATATATCTTGTTTATACTGTTATGTGTTAACCAACCTGAGTATTTGTATAATGTTATTTAGGCATCCAACTTATTGTATGTTGACCAACCTACGGGAACCGGCTTTACTTACACCTCTGATCGTAGAGACATTCGCCATGATGAGCAGGGTGTGAGTAGAGACCTATATGACTTCTTACAGGTTTGTTCTATGAGTATATATATATATGTAATTATGCAACATTACACATTCAATTCTATAGATAATACAGATTATGTTTTGATGCAGGCTTTCTTCAAAGAACATCCTGATTATGCAAAAAATGACTTCTTTATAACCGGAGAATCGTATGGTGGTCACTACTGTCCTGCTTTGGCAGCTAAAATCCATAAGGAAAACAAAGCTAATAAAGGAATCCACATAAACCTCAAGGTACAAACTTGTGTTTTTTGTATGTATTTGAGTTTGTGTATTTTTATTTACTTTATGAGTTGTCACACAGGGGTTTGCTATTGGAAATGGGCTCACTCATCCACTAATTCAATACAAAACGTGCGCTGATTATGCGCTGGAGATGAAGTTAATTAAGGAGTCTGATCGGGAAATTATTAACATGTTACTTCCCGCGTGCGAGAAAGCTGCCAAACTTTGTGGTAAGTTTATTTCATATATCATAAGAGCACTTGAAGCCACAATAAACCTGGGTTCGGGTCAAAATGTGTCGTCTCAAAAAAGAGTCGTGTTCACAGGCTGGCGGGTCTAACCTGACACAAACTTGAACACGACCTAAATTGAACACGACACGCATATTCATGGGCTGACTCAAACACAACTCGTCTGACCTGAGAGAGCATGCCTTGTATTTAAAAGTGTAATTAAGTCGAGCCAAACCTGGGCTTTGTTTAACACTTTAACCTACAAGAACTCGAGCTTGGCTCATTCGAGCTATATTTCTAAAGCTCGAGCACAACTTAATGAATAGTTTTTTAAGCTCGATCTCAGCCCGAGAGTACTTTTTAAGCTTGAGCTCAGTTCGCTTATTATTTATTTTAGAATTTAAATATATTTTTACTTATTATATATATATATATAATATAATAAGTAAAAATATATACAAGTAGAGTAATTATATCATAAAGTAATTACACAATTACTCTACTTGTATATATAATTACTCTATTTGATTCTCATGTTTAGCACGTTAATTTCATTTGTATTTGATCCAAACCATATATATATATATATATATATATATGACTTGAGTTAATATATATTATTTAGTTAATTTTCTCATAGTTATTATAAAAACAGATATTAATATATTAAATAAAAATAATACAATTAATGGGCTCGTTTATTAAACAAGCTTATTTTTATGCTGAATTCGAGCTCTTAGCGAGCCGATCTCGAGTAGTTCACGAGCATCTTGGCTCATTTACACTCCTACAGTCCTAATATTGTTGATGTTAAGGATAATCAACTGATTTTTTGCTCTTTATTCAGGCATTAATGGAACAACAGCTTGTATGGATGCATATAAGTCTTGCATCATCATTTACGAGTCAACCGCAGCTATTATTGGCAATATCAATGTAAAGAGATTTAACTCAATATTTTATTACAATCAACATAATTTGAATCTCTTGTGAGATATATAATCAGTCATCTTCTAAAATGTTGCAGCCCCTTGACATTAGAAAGCCGTGTGATCGGCGCAAAAAATATTGCTACGATTTCTCAGACATGAATGCTCTTCTTAACAAGAAATCTGTTAAAGAAGCTCTTGGAGTCAAGGACATTCACTTTGTTACATGCAGTAAAGTTGTATTTAATGCCATGCTTATGGATTGGATGAGGAATTTTGAAGTTGGTATTCCACGCCTTTTAGAAGACGGGATTAAGATGCTTGTATATGTTGGAGAATATGATCTTAAATGCAACTGGATCGGTTAGTATTGTTTATTGGCCCAAGTTTAGATCATCTGTTCGAATACTAGTAGATATTAATAAATATGTGTTCAATTGTGCAAATTGTTCAGGTAATTCAAGATGGGTTCATGCAATGGAGTGGAGCGGTCAGAAAGAGTTTGTTGCATCTCCTGATGTTCCTTTTGTAGTTGATGGTTCTAATGCGGGCTTATACAAAATCCATGGCCCACTCACGTTTCTCAAGGTTCATGATGCTGGACATTCGGTTCCTATGGATCAACCAAAGGTAGCTTTGAGCATGTTAAAAAGGTGGACTAGGGGGTCACTTGCTCAATGATGCCACTAAATATAATTATATAAATATAGTTTAAAACCCATGGCTTGGTGAGTTGGTGCCATAGTATTTATATCAGAGACTTTTTACTATTTGTGAATTGTTTTTCGTGATCTTTGCATAATCTCTCATGTACTTATTTTTTATTGTTAAAAATTGATTATAAACATTTTATTTTTATTAAGAATTTGGCTATGAAGATTTTGAAATTTATTATTGTTGAATATATATGGTTGTATATGGAAATGGATTTGTTTATAGTTTTATGAAGGTTTGAATTATGGTTTTATTTATTTATGATCTTGTTACATGTGAAAAAAAAATTATTTGTTTCGACTCGTTTAACCCGATGCCCGAGCATCCCCAATACTGTTAAACATTTCAACTAATATGTTTCCAAAAGCAATTAGACTTTTAAATTGATTTAAGTTTGATGGTGTTTTGGACTTTCTCTACATAAGGCTTCGACCGACGATGAGGCCCATTCCCTTTATTATCTCTCCCGAGAGGACGAACCGGTTCTAGTTCCGCTTCAAATTCCCCCCATCAATCCTGTTGAGATCGATGCTATTGAATTCAGAGCTTGGTATACCCCCCCCTCCCCCAAAAAAAAAGGATCCCGTCTTGTTTTGTTTTACCCTTGACCCATCAACGAGATGGGCCCAATTTGTCAATTAAAAGACAATAGGGATATGATATGATACAATACGAAATAATATCATATGATACGATGGGATGCAATGCAATAAAACTGCAATAACACAACACAACATAACGTAGCATAACGAAACATATCACAAAATAATGTAGCATAACGAAACATATCACAAAATAACGTAGCATAAAGAAACATATCGCAAAATAATGCAACATAACAAAACATATCACAAAATAACGTAACATAACATATAACATAGCATACCCAAACATTTACTTCTCCAATAAAATAAAATTTTAGAGCCTATATATATTGGTACATGCATATGAAGTTACTTTCATCCAAAAACATAATAACTCTTTACTTCTCAACTTATTTGTGTTATAGTGTGTTTAAACATGACCCCAATTGCATTGAAGATGACCATTTTAGTCGTAATGTGTTTTTTAATCTACGGTACTCTCTATCTTTTGATCCTTTTTTATTTAATTTAGCATATTCCTAGTTTGTTGAGACGAACTATATGTTGATTTGAAGACAACATATGTTTTTGCCGAAGAAGGATCACTAATGAGCGACAAAACACAGTCTATAGGTGAAGCCGGATTGGGTTTTATACCTTGTAAAACCGATGAGGATTGCCAAAAACGTTGCGACGTCGGCGGGATTTGTTGGGAGGGTCACTTTTGTGATTGTTTTGACTGGAAGTGATTTACAAATCACAATGTGATAAAATTTGGCTTATTATAAAAAACAATAAATAAGAGTTATTGCAATCAATGTGAAACTATATACATTATAAACAACTAATCATTATGTTATAACACCGATGTGGGACAAGCATTTATTACATTTAAATTTAAGACTTTCAATCACACTTATACCCAAAACTTCCAACGCTGAACATGTTGTTACAAGTATTGCTCACAACGACGAAGATATCGAGTGTTAATGACGAGTAATCATCGTGTTATTTTTTATGAGGATTATATCATTTAGGGAAGCCCGATAAATTATTTAATCAAGTCAACTTGTAACCCCAACCTCGCTTGCGTAGCAATTTCAACAATGGGTTACAATATATCATCTATATCTATATCTATATTACATATAGATATAGATATATGTAATTTCAACTAGGAATTGGTTCTCATTCTCTAATCTGATTTAAGGTAATCAATTCATTTCTATCCCATCTGTTGTCCTACTCCAACTATTCTAATCATGAAATTCGAATAGACTTCTGTTTGTCAAAGATGGAATGGTTCATGGCTGTTAGTGTACAACAATTTTCATTTTGGACTCAATTAACTGGTGTGTTGTTGGATGATTTTGATAATCAATATGGTGTTTCGGTTAGAAATTTTGTTGGGTCATCAAATGCTCATATTGCTTGCTAACTTTGATTACTTTTGTGTTCCAATAATATTTGGGTGTGACTATAATTAGTTTATGTAAAAGGTGATGCAAAGAGTTGTGCATATTTTACACAAAGAATAGCCCGCCCCCAAAATCAGGATTAGGGTGAGTGTAAAACCTTTTTATGTTTTACTCTTGCAGATGAGATTGGATCATGGCATATTGATGATTCTGTATAATTTTAATTTGTTTCCAGATCTACGAGTTTATCTAACTACAGGATTTGGGGTACTAATATTATGGTTGGGATACAAGCAATTGTTGGTGCTTTTGCTTTAAAACGGTTCCCATTTTCATCACTTTCATTTGACATGGTACATAGTGCATGGGATGGTGCTGAATAGGATAAAAAAGGTATATATTTTCATCTTTTTCTAAATAAATTTGGGTACCAAATTTTGATTTTGCTCGAATGGACAAAAGAGAATTTTCATAAACAAGACACATGTTGGTTTGTTTAACTAAATGAACAACAAATTTTGTACGTTTACGTTCGTTTAACTGTTCATGTTTGTCCATTAGTTATAAAAATAAAATATAAAAGAGAGTTCAGATTTTGTGCAGCTAACTTAAATCCTGTTTGATCTCAATTTTCTTATAAAATCTGATTTTACACATGTAGGAAATTGGGTTAGAAGCATATGCTGCTAAAGGTGGTGTTAAAACACATGTGAAGTGGTCTCCTTCTTGGTACAGAATGTTTCCTGAGGTAACAACATGATATTGTACACACTCGTGACAGAATTTGCGAGAATACGAGCCCTTGTTTTAAATGCTTTATTAAAGGTTGTATTGTTGCAATACACTGAAGACGATGATGTTCAGAAACTTGTGAGCAAATGCCCTGTTAATGTGTTTGGCATTGAAGATATGGGTAAAGGTATTTTGTGTGTTATATTTTTATTTATGATGTTTTTATTAAAAAACATGAAAGTGGTTTAAAACCTTATGATGCAATTCTTTGAACAGGTGTGCTTGTGTGAAGAGGGCAACTGTTGTTAGACCACGAGCCAGTACATTGTGTCGGGGAATACATTCGAGAGCCTGGATGATAAGAAACACTAGCACTAACACAGTCGAATGCCATTATATTTGTAAGTATAATAAAGTATCTGCATAATTACTAGGCATGCAAACGAACCGAGCGAACATGAATGGGGTATGTTCATGTTCTCTTGTTTAACTTAAACGAAAAAAGCGATTAAATACGAACAGTTAAACGTATGAGATTTTCTTGTTCGTGTTCATTGATTAAAAAACTGAATGTGTTCATGTTTATTTTTGTTCATTCGTTAATTGTACAAACTAATAGCTCACCAACGTAAATGAACATACATACGGATATAGCTGAGCTAGATGAACGAATATAAATGAATGTAACTTAGTGAACACCGAATAAAAGTAAAAAATGAATTTTAATCTGTCAGACCCAAAATTATATATAAAATTAACAAATCTAGATGAATGCACACTGATGAGCATTAATGGATGTAACCGAACGGATATAAGCGAATTTCCACAGACAGGACACACGTTGGTTTGTTTAACTAAACGAACCGAACCCATACCCAAGAAATTAGTAAATTACTTTGGAAAGTATATATTGCTGGTGAAATTTACAGTAGCTTATGTATCAATTAATTTCCTTACTACTTAGCTTTGCTGCATTTTTGTTTCTTTGGTCACTTTATAATGCATTAGAGATTAAATGGCATGCTCTTTGATAATAGATCTGATAAATCACCAACCGAAGTGTGAACATCTTTAAGTGGCAATGTGGCATGCTATTAATTTCTTTTTCACAAATGCATGTGACTGAAACTTGACAACATATTAAAAGTTTAGTCTACACAAGTTTCCTAGATACTCATTTGGTTGTTATGCTTGCAGGAAAAGGTGACGTATTGAGTTTGACCATTTAGAGAAGTGGCTTTTAGGACAACTAGGACTAGAAGTTTTTGCAAATTATACTTGTCATTAGTAACAAATGTTGCAGGTTATATCTTTTCTTTGTTAGCAATTCAGATTTCAAACAATATTATGGCATGTGAAGTTAAGGGTTAGTCCGCCCCGTTCATCATTTTATAACTTTAAGTTGAATTTGAAGTAAAAAAGCTAAAGCTATAGTTTAGTGCAAAATGGTAAAATCAATTTGACTTTTGCAAGTTTTGTTGACAATAATATTGGAACAGGGTACTTTAGGGGTACAAGAGAATTGGTTAATTTTAATTGTACAACTTTCATTTTGACCAAGTGAAAGTCAAACGGATGCATATTGCATATTTGCATTAAACTGTTATAGTTATCATGAATCAAGTTTTTGTTAATAAGTTTTGATTATGGGACAACTTTTAATCGGATACGCAGGTCAAAAATTTGCAAACATGCCAAACTTTCAAAATGAATTTTTTTTCATTTTAATATGGTTCAGAACATTGGTTACGAGTATTTAGGCTGGTTTAAAAAACTAATGAGTCACTTCAACTTCAATGTAAGGATTAAAATTGTTACAAGACAGTTTCGAGTATCGATCAAAACACAAATATTACGGCTAAGGGCAATTTCCCTTTGTATATCGTACCTATTTTTTTTCCAGACATTAGGTAAATTTATTTACCTTTTCACTGTATGTAGGACAAAATTAGTTTATATAGGGCTAAATATCATATTTGTGTAACTATTCATTTTGTGTTGCATTTTTGTACTCGCCAACTATAATGAGAATTTTTGTGTTTCTTATTAACGGTTGTGCTTGAGTACTATTTGATCATAAAAACCATATACGCAATGATCTGTTCTAAAGAAAACTTATTAATATTTATTTCTCCAGTGAAGTTCGGGTGGAAGAATTGGAGGCTCAATTATCTAGACTACTTAAAGATTAGTGGACATATACAAAACTAGGAGATGCTATAACCTTTGAATTAGATTGATACAGGTTAATCTTGATGATATACAAAACGTGACTGAATTCACCAACTATACATGTTGGGTTAATCTTGATGGGTACGGGTTTTAAACTGGGTCAAGGAAAACGAGTCAAAGATGGATATGGGTCATCAGGAAATGGTTCATTCAATCACGTTTATTTGTGTCATATTAGTCAAAAAAAAGTTGTGGGTCAGTACCTGGCAAAATGAAGGCCACGTGGAGTATTGTACACCATTCACGTAACTCAAGATGGGTTCATGCAATAGAGTGGAGTGGAGTGGAGTGGTCGTGAAAAGTTTGTACGTAGCATCTCATAATGTTCCTTTTGAAGTTGATGGTTCTAAAGCGGGCTTATACAAAACCCATGGCCAACTCACTTTTCTCAAGGTTCATGATGCTGGACATTCGGTTCCTATGGATCAACCAAAGGTAGCTTTGAGCATGTTAAAAAGGTGGACTAGGGAGTCACTTGCTGGTTCTTAATGTAATGTGAGCCAGCTTGATGGTGTGGCTAACTGTTTGTAGATAAACTATATGTGGTTTTAACTGAGTTGAACTATAAGAGCATTACCGACCTAGCATTTTGGATGCTTTATTTTTCTGTTGACGGCAAATTATAACTATCAATATAAATATAACTAGGGTATAGCTCGTGTTATACACGGGTGGAAAAACATGTCAACAAACATAATAAATTTAAATAACAAATTCATGCATAACTAAGTTATTTAATAAGCGTTACCTTAAATTTAATCTTCAGATTCCAAAGAGTTTAGAAGATCATCAAAATTTGACTCATAGTTCTCACACTCTAACAACCATTTTACCTTCTCGCTAACTTCATTTTTCAAATCCAAATGTGCCCTTTCTTTTCTAATTAACATTAGCAAGATTCAAGTGATTCAAATCTCTTAAAAGAAACATAGATTCTAATATTAATTTAGGATAGTGTCTGTGCTACACGCGGTGGAACATATTTAAAACATAATATATATGTAACATAATATAAATGTAATCAAATGCAAATGTTGTACTTATAAATAAATGATATATTTCAATATTGTTTAATATTGTTCCAAATGATAGTATTTGAACTAACAATATATTTCAAACCCGGGTAATATTTAAAACGAAAGTACGAAAATTCGTAGTAGTTGTAGAGATTATAATATTGGATTTAATATTGAAATAGATTGAAAGATAATTTTGAATTTCGATTTGTTAATATTAAAGTCTATAACTTATTTTTGTAAAGTTCATATAAAGGTTGAAAAAATAGTCAAATCATTATCATTATTATAAAATAAAGTCTAAATCATATACCAAAGATGCATACAATTACCGGAAAGTTAATTTGAATTTGTAATTTATATATATACAATATTGTATATTGTATACAATTACCAAAGATATTTTTTATATATATACAATATTGTATATTGTATATATTGTATACGGTCCTTAAGTTATTAACCTTTATAAACACAATTAGATTAAGTTGTTTAAATGTAACAATATAGTCAAATTTTAAATGTATATAAAATAATATAGTTTATCAAATCATTGTTATTTATATGGACCATTAATTATAAATTAATGGTTAATCATATACCAAAAATGTTTAGAATTACCAAATTCAAAACATTAACCTCCACTGACCTTAAATATGTAAGGTGAAATTTGAGTGCGTGATCAATTTTATAACTATCTATTACATATACTTATTTATGTAAGATATAATAAATAGAAACGATAATAAAATTTTGAAATTAGAATATAAATAGTAATCAGATAGTTTTGTAAATTATCAAAATATTATCAAAATAAGGTAATATAACTCTTTGAAAATTGTATTATCACTGTCATTGGCGTTATTCAACAGTCGATTCGACCCGTTTCATAACCTCCGTATTTCAAAACCTAACCACCCGATTTTCAAACCTTTTTCACGTGGTTATAATCATATTAATAGTCTAGATCATTTCTAAAACATGTGTTTAACAGTCCACGATCTTCAAAATTGACCAAATCAGTTCATTCGAAAACCTAACTGTTGCCGATTCATATTCGGCGAAGTTACAGTTTAGGCGAAGTTATCCGTAACTTCGCCTGATGTTTAACTTCGCCTGATAATTAATTATGTAACAGTATATGAGGCGATGTTGTGGTTAGGCGATGTTGTGGTTAACTTCGCCTGGCCCTTTGTACTTAACTGTTATCCGGCGAAGTTCAAGTTGAGGCGAAGTTGTTCCCAACTTCGCCCCACCTCTAACTTCGCCTATACAGAATAAATCACAACTTCGCTCATGGTAACAGGCAAACTTGTGATTTGCCTTGACATTTATCTAACTTAGCCTGTTTGTTGCAGAAATGGCTGCTGTAGCTGGAGCAGGCGGCGCAGGTGGTGATGATGGAGGAGACAACCAACGACAGTTTTTCCCGGGTCATAACATGTACATAACATTATACCCGGATGCGAGCGGTGTTGATGATTTCCGCGAGATCATCACGTTCTTACTCCGCTCGCGTATATTCCACGCGATTACTACAACACTGCCGATATCCTTGCCAAACATTGAGGATTTTTGGTAGACAGTGGAGTATGACTGTCGCGTCGAGCCCCCGGTGATGCGAGCAACGGTCAACAATCAGATTGTTCAGTTCTCATCTGAACAGATCCGGGCGGCTTTGCGGTTTGGAGACGAAACGAGAGACGATCCGACAGACTTTGTAGCTCCTTTCCGAGATGGAGCGTTTCTGAGAATGGGATACTCTGGTCCCTTGGGAGATACTCATAGACGCAAGGGGTTCTTGCTAGACCAGTGGCGCTTTCTCATGCATGTGATGATTGTGTGCATGTCAGGGAGAAAGGCTGGTACTGATGGGATGGGCGCGACCATGCAGTCGGCGATGACTGCTCTGACTTACAATAAGCGTTTTTAGTCAGATGGTCTTCTACGAGATAGATCGACAGAGAAGAGCGGTGGCGCGTGAGAGATTTCTTATGTATCCAAGATTCATTCAGATGATCTTGAATCACGTTGCTCCAACGTTACCTCAGCGCCGCCCAATCAGATATGTAGAAAGTGTGAGTAAAAGGATCTTCGCCCAGTGCAGATCTTCCAGTGCGAGGAGTAAACCTGAGCTCCGTCCTCGACATACTCCTTTATTCGGGTACTTGATCAACCCAAAGTATGTGCCAGCTCGTGGGGACGAGTTTCGGGATCCTCAACCACAACAAGCTGGAGCGACTCAAGATATACCTGCTGCTCCTGTTGTGTCCCCGGAGGAGAATGTAGACCTTGATGCTGCATTTGGTGGTCAAGGCTTCTTTGATATGGATCGGGTTGATCCTGAAGAAAATGTGCAAGTATCATTTGAAAGGGTTTCGAGTGTGAATGTGACTAGGGCAGCTACAATGGTGACTAACTCTGATTCTGATGATGAAGTGGATGAAGCAAGACGAATTTTGGTAACTCAAGAACGAATTCATGGGAAAAGAAAGAGAACTGGTGATGACAGCGAGTCAGATTATGAGGAAGAAGTACATCAGTTGATTCGTAGATCAAGAAGGGAACGGGCAGGTGCAGGTTCGGGAGCTGGTGAGAGCTCAAGAGTGGTACATTTCACTCCACCAGCACTGTCCGGTATGACAATGGTCCCTTCATCATTACAAGTTATAAGGCCAAGCGCCACGGACGTTTCCGTGGTGGCTACCTCATCCTCTTTCGGCCTCCCACCCACTACATTCCAGCTATCGACTCCGGAGATTGTTTCCTTGCCACCTCCAACTCTTACTCCAACGGAGGTTGTGGCAAGATTTATTGAGTCGACGATTGTAGCTACTGCAGGGTGGTCAGTGACGATACCATCTGCGGTTACGTTTACACCTACTTCTGAGGTCCCGGTTACATTGGAAATCCCTCCTCAGTACACTCAAGATATATCACATCTGAGGTTTGATTTCGATGCAACCTTATCCGACACTGAACGAATAGCAGCACTTGAACGGGTCGTGGCAGAACAATCAAGGGTGAATCTTATCCAGACCCAGGCTATTCAGCGATTAGTTGCAGAGAATCAGATACAGTCGTCCCTGCTGATAGAACATAGCAAAATCATTGATGCTTTGAAGGAGTTCTTGGCATCTCAGGGGGAGACGAGCTGTAAAGGCGATGAGCTGAGGACTAAGAAGCGAAATGATCGAGACGATGATCCTAATGCATCGAAAGGTGCAGGTGGAGAGTTGCCAAGAACTGAACAAGCTCAAGGGGCTTCCACATCTCAGGGGGAGTAAACAAGTGCAGCGGGCGGTACA
Source organism: Bidens hawaiensis (assembly GCF_021521415.1). NCBI lineage: Eukaryota > Viridiplantae > Streptophyta > Magnoliopsida > Asterales > Asteraceae > Bidens > Bidens hawaiensis. The sequence continues at coordinate 43,677 of NW_027493821.1, forward strand.
GGTGATGAGGTGGTGGTCGTGGATGTTGAGGAGATGGATGATGAGTTTGTAGGTGATGATGATGTATTACCGGTTGAAGAGATAGAGAAGATTGGTGCAGAGATTGTTATTGATAATGATATTGAAGAGGGAGAGATAGTAGAGGAGAATGTGGAGCATGAGATTTCGGATGTTGATAAGGCAGATATAGGTAAAAATATGGGAAGTGATGAGACGGAATGGGAAGAGCAGCCAAGATGGAAAGAAGGCTATGCTCAGTGGTTCGTAAAAACGAAGAAACCGGCGGTCCCTACTATGTTTAAGAAGAGTTACAACATTAGAGGTTATGCTGAATCGAGAAAGGGGATTATATGCTGGATATATGATGAGCAGTTGAGGCTCTTTGTGATTAAAAGATACGATGGTGTTCAGTACTTCAAGAGGCTGTTGAGATTATTGAATACATTGCCAAAATGTGAAGTGAAAGACTTTGCCAGATTGGGGTTGATAAACAGGAGTGATGATAACATGGCTAGAGTCATTGGGAAGATTGTTTGGAAGGAAAGTATAAAAGAGAAGAAGTTCGAGCTGTTGAAACCACAAAAGGGAAAACTTATTGAAGACAAAGATAGAGGATTGAGAGCAGATGGCAAGCCTTGGATGATCATGAAGTATAAGCCGATCCGGTGTTTGAAAGAAGTGCCGATGAAACAAATGCCCAAGGATGTGCTGAAAGATCTGAAGTGGTGGTATGTAGATTGTGAAACAGCTGAAGCAGTAATGGAGGACGAAGATGAACAAGAGCTGCTGAGAGTCTATGATCCGATGCATCTAGTGAACTTGTCTCAAGCTGATCTGCAGGTGCTGAATGAGAAGAAGATATTTTATATTCCTGCTTGGAAAGACGAAGCGAAGAAATATCAAACAATTGTATCAGTTTGTGTACGTGAAGGAGTTCATGCTTAAAGATGAAGATACAAGATTGTTGAAGATTACAAGACACGTGCTTGAAGATAAAGATATGAAGCTACTGCCAAGGGGGAGTCTGTTGGTACATGATGTTAGTAGTTCAGTATCTAGTGTCTGTAATCGAGTTAGTAATGTTTTGTATTTGAATTAAGCGAAGTTGAGTCTCAAGTTCGCCTGATATGGGCGAACTTGTTAGATAAGCGAAGTTAGTGACAACTTCGCCTGAACATGCCAGGCGAAGTTGTCGTGTTTATATAATCTGTTAGGTTACGGCAGAAAGAATATGTGTGGATCGAGTTGTAACGAGTTGTCCAGTGTTGGTGATTGATATCACGTGTTTCCAGTTGCAATACAACGTGTCTTCGTTTATTGTAACGTGTGTTTAATAGTGTTAGCTCGTATCGTCTTCTACGCTCGTAACGTCTTACGTAGGGATTCCGCACCTACGTAGAACGAGATATTCCGTGTAGATCCGGCTGGGAACCTACATTATTATTTAAATTATTGATCATTAATTCTAAATTAAGTTGTTTAAATGTAAAAATATAGTCTAAATTTAAATGTATAAAAAAATATATTTTAGTCAAATCATTATTATTATTATGGACCATTAATTATAAATTAATGGTTAATCATATACCAAAATTGTTTATAATTACCATATTCAAAGCATTGACCTATATCAACCTTAAATATGTAATGTCAAATTTGAGTGCGTGATCAAATATATAACTATCCATTATATATACTTATTTATGGTGATCAATTTTATAACGATAATAAATTTTTTAAATTAAAATATAAATAGAAATCAAATAGTTTTGTAAATTATAAAAATACGGTAATATAAATTATGTTTTAAAATATCGTAGAAATTTAAATCTATATAAAATAATATATTGTAGTCAAATCATCATTATTATTATGGACCATTATTTATAAGGAAAGTCAGTATTCAATATTGATGTTAATTAAAGTGTGATTGGGATAATTAAAGTATTTAAATTATCATATTTATGTTAATTCGGTTATTTAAACAAATAAAGAAAGTCAAACTAAATCAATTGTATTAATGGGATAATTAAATATGTACATGAATATACATGATTATTCAAAAAAATAAATATACATCAATATAAAAAAATACATCTTATAAAGTCATCCTCTGTCACACCCCAACCAAAGGCGGCGGAACATGCCGGGGTGCAACGATTGCTCATAAGAGCATGACACTATTTAAAGCGACAATATTTAACAAACTCATTTCATTTCACAACATCGAAAATGTCACATAACCAAATATTCATAACACAAATACAACAAAATATAGCAAATCAAATATTGTTCATTTTTGCTAATATCCTAACGGTATTTGTGACGTTTTCTTCACCGAACTCCATAATCAACCTAGATGCAAACCTGTAACATTTCATAAAATAAAGTTTATCAACACAAAGGTTGGTGTGCAATTCATAAGTTTGAACAATAGATATATAGTATGAAAAGCCACAAAACTAGTATACAAAACCATAAATAATAGCTATAAACTTGAATAAATAGTTATCGCTAACAAGTTAGCGACACCCAACTATAAGGGGTTGCCAAATAGTTTAGGATTTTATAGTTATCGTTAATTGCATTACGTTAACGACACCTTGCCATGAGGGGTTGCCAAATGGTCTAGGATTTATAGTTCCACCATCCAAAAGCGATAAACACATAGTCAAATAAGCATAGAACACCAAATCGAGCAATTATTCAAGTAAGGTATACAACAACGTTTGTGGTTAAAGACCCAAGTATAAAACATTTAGTTTAGGTAAGTTGAAATGTCACCCCCAAAATAAAAGATAGAAAACGGGGTATGAAGTTACTCACGTTCAAGTAATAAACTTGAAAGATTGATTATTTGGAGATTTGCCGGAACGACGAGTTTAACGTATGAAGCCTAAATAAAAGAAAGTCTTGGATTTAGAAAGGTTGTCTTGAAGATCTTTAAATAAAATAATTGTTGCAAAAACTAATCAATTAAAGTTCAAGGTTTAAAATGTAACTATTTAAGAATTTATAATAATAACCCTTTTAAAAAATGTAAGTTTGCTCAAAACCGGGTTAAAGTATCTAACCTTAATATTTACTTAACCAATGTTAAGTAATAAGGTGGGGAAAATGCTAAAATGCAAGTTCCATTAGGCTAAAGATACTAAAACGGGTTTTTAACGAGTGTTCGGGTTGTCGGTTCGGGTCTTGACAAATGGTCGAACCCAAATTCAACTTTCCAAAATATTAATTGTTATGAGATAACTCATTAAAACATACTAACACTTAACCAAGTACGTAGATCTATTGTTTAGAACTAACAACGCACGTTAAGCGAGTGTTCGGTTTTGTCGGTCCAAACTATGTTATGAGATCAAGTTGGATCCAACTATTCCAAGTACTTAAGAAAAATAATTAAAATCAGTTTGTAAACTATTTTTTAAAGAAATATACAAGTCTTGATAACTAAAAACACACTTGTGTGTCTTAAGCGAGTAAAAGTCGGTATAGTTCGGTCTCCATCTCACAAATAGTTCATAGATGGTTTCTACATGCCCAAATATCATAGAACTTGTATATTGGTTTATAAATGAAGAAAACTTAAATTTTACAACAAAAAAAGTTAACTACAAGTCTTTTAAGCAAAAGTTTCGGTTTAGTTCGGTTCCCATCTCCCAACGAGTTCATAGATGGATTCCATATGCTTAATATCAAAGAACTTGTAAAAATGATTTTTGAAACTCAAATCTAGCAATAAACATGTTTAAACAACTATTTTAACAAAACTAGTAAACAAAAGTTCGGTTTCTCGGTTTGGACTAGTTTCGGTTAAACCGAGGTTAGTCTTATACAAACCCACACCATGGAACTTGTAAATAAGATGAACAAACTAAAGGGTTAGAAGTTAGTCATAAGTGATATGTATAATAAGTTATGTGTGTGTAAATATATATCAAGAACACGAAGTCCTTCATGAAGCCTTGCCTTATGACATTCGAAACTTAACCAACCAAAGTCGGTGAAGAAACAAATAAAGTAAACAAGGGGTGTGTATTATATATATGTTGTACCACCATATTCAAGAGTTAGTAATGTTAAATGAACAAGTTAGAATGAAAGACTATAGTTAGTTTGACTTGAGAAGTCAAAACTTCAAAAATACATAAGAAATAACAACCTTGAATCTATGGAGTTTGAGAGAGTTTTTTGGAGATGTAGCAAGAGTAAAATGAAGAAGATGGGTGTGTATATATAGGGAAGGAGTGAAGGGTTGGGTATAAAGATTCTTTTATGGTTTGCATAAAAATGGGTATGTTTAAATGGTCAAACAATGCATAATATAAAAAAAACAATATTTTAAATGATAAGATCCAATATTTTATATATTTGAAATGTTCGGGTTACAAACGGGTCGGGTTTACATAACAAAAGTGACCCGAAATTGACGAATGTCACAGTATTCCCTACTTTAGGAAATTTCATCCCGAAATTAAGATGAAGACGACGATGCAAACAAATGTGGATACTTCTCTTTCATTGCGTCTTCTCGCTCCCAAGTAAACTCCGCGCCACGCCGTGATTCCCAACGAACTTTTACTAACCGAATACGACTACGTTTGGTTTTCTTCTTGTTGCGATCCATAATCTCAACGAGTCGTTCAACCATAATCATAGACTCATCAACATGAACTTCATCGAGGGGTATATGAAGATTACCCTCGGCTAGGCATTTTTTGAGATTCGAAACATGAAATGTCGGATGAACACCGGCAAGTTCTTGCGGTAGTTCAAGTCGATACGCTACTTTCCCAACACGCTCAAGAATTTTAAAAGGACCAACGAAACGAGGAGCTAGTTTACCCTTCTTTCCAAAACGGACTACCCCCTTCCAAGGAGATACTTTTAGAAGGACAAGATCGTCAACATTAAATTCGATCGGTTTTCGCCGTTTGTCGGCGTAACTCTTTTGACGATTTCTAGCGGTTAGGAGATTTTTACGGATTTGATCAATGACGTCGGTGGCTTCTTGGACCATTTCGGGTCCCGTGATTTGAGCTTCACCGATTTCGTTCCAACAAATCGGGGGAACGACATTTACGATCGTAAAGAGCTTGAAAAGGAGCCACATCAATGCTAGAGTGGTAGCTATTGTTGTAGGAGAACTCGATGAACGGAAGATGAGAATCCCAATTCCCACCGAAATCAAGAACACATGCTCGTAGCATATCCTCGAGTGTTTGGATTGTACGTTCGGATTGACCGTCCGTTTGAGGATGATAAGCGGTGCTAAGATCGAGACGTGTTCCCAAAGCTTCTTGAAGTGAACGCCAAAAATGAGAGGTAAAACGGGCATCGCGGTCGGAGATGATAGACAATGGCAAACCGTGTCGGCACACGATTTCCCGAACATAGATTTGAGCAAGCTGCTCGACAGAATACTTCTCGCGGATCGGAATGAAATGAGCAGATTTGGTTAATCGATCGATGATCACCCAAATGCTATCGTTGCCTTTTTGGGTTTTGGGTAATTTGGTGATAAAGTCCATAGCAATGTCTTCCCATTTCCAAACGGGAATCGGTGGTTGCTCGAGTAGACCAAAAGGTCTTTGATGTTCGGCTTTGACTTTCGAGCAAGTAAGACATTTAGATACATACAACGCTACGTCCTTTTTCATACCCGGCCACCAAAAGGTAGCACGAAGATCGAAGTACATCTTATCCGCACCGGGATGAACGGAATAGTGCGAATTATGAGCTTCGTCGAGAATACAAGTACGAAGGTCATCGCGATCGGGAACCCACAAACGATTGAGAAACTACAAAAGACCATCGGGTTTGGTTTCGAGTTGAAGTTCGGCTCCACATGACATTTCGTCATACATGTTACCTTCCTCAACGGAAGTGCGTTGAGCTTGAAGGATACGAATTTGAAGATCGGTTTGAACAATGACGCTTAGAAGCAGAACGGATTTAACATTAACCTTTCGACTTAGGGCGTCGGCGACAACATTCGCTTTACCGGGGTGGTAGCGAATCTCGCAGTCGTAATCACTAAGTAATTCTGCCCATCGTCGTTGTCTCATGTTGAGATCTTTTTGGTCAAAAATGTGTTGAAGGCTTTTATGATCGGTAAAAACCACACATTTTGTTCCATAAAGGTAATGTCTCCATATTTTGAGAGCGAAAACGACGGCACCAAGTTCGAGATCGTGAGTCGTATAGTTCTTCTCGTTGACCTTAAGTTGCCTTGATGCGTATGCGATGACTTGACCTCGTTGCATGAGAACACAACCAAGTCCTTGATGGGATGCATCACAAAATACAACAAAATCGTCGTTTCCATCGGGAAGAGTTAGAATAGGAGCATTGCAAAGCATGTCCTTGAGAGTACAAAAGGCTTCCTCTTGCTTCGAACCCCAATCGAAGGGTTGTCCCTTATGGGTGAGAGAGGTAAGAGGCAAAGAGATCTTGGAAAAATTCCGAATGAAACGCCGATAATATCCGGCCAAACCGAGGAAGGATCGAATTTCTGTGGGAGTCGTTGGAGTTTTCCAATCCTTAACAGCCTCAATTTTAGCAGGATCAACATGAATACCTTTGTCGTTTACGATATGTCCCAAAAATTGAACTTCCTCGAGCCAAAATTCACATTTGGAGAATTTGGCATAGAGTTTTTCGTTTCTAAGGAGCTCGAGAATGGAACGCAAATGATGTTCATGTTCGGCTTTGGATTTAGAGAAGATAAGGATGTCATCAATAAAGACAATAACGAATTTATCAAGGAATGGTTTACAAACGCGGTTCATGAGGTCCATAAACACCGCGGGTGCATTTGTTAACCCGAAGGGCATAACCAAAAATTCGAAATGTCCATATCGAGTACGGAAAGCGGTTTTTGGAATGTCTTCTTCGCGAACACGCAATTGATGATAACCCGATCGAAGATCAATTTTGGAGAAACAAGTTGCGCCTTGAAGTTGGTCGAATAAGTCGTCGATACGTGGCAATGGATAACGATTTTTAATAGTAAGTTTGTTGAGTTCTCGATAATCGATGCACATACGAAACGAACCATCCTTTTTTTTCACGAAGAGAACAGGAGCGCCCCAAGGAGAAGAGCTTGGACGAATGAAGCCTTTATCGGAAAGTTCTTCGAGTTGGTTTGATAGTTCTTGCATTTCCAACGGGGCTAGACGATAAGGAGCCTTGGCCACGGGCATCGCGCCGGGCACAAGATCGATTTGGAATTCAATCGGACGAACGAGAGGAAGACCGGTAACATCATCGGGAAAGACATCAAGGAAATCACGAACAATAGGAATATCTTGGATCTTCCTTTCCTTTTTGTCTTTTGTCACCGAGAGAGCTAAAAACGGAACGTACTTTTGGCGTAAGTACTTTTGCGATTGAGAACACGACATGAGATTTAGCCTTCGAGACGTTGTGTTTCCAAAGACCTTAAGAACCTTGCCGTTGACAAGCGGAATGCGAATGAATTTATCAAAACAAACGACTTCGGCACGGTGCAAAGACAACCAATCCATGCCTACTATGACATCGAAGCTACCCATTTGCATCGGGATGAGATCGATGGAGAATTTATGCTTAGAAAGAATAAGAGAGCAATCGCGGACGACGGAATTGATGGTAATAGAATTGCCATTGGCGACTTCAACAGAGAACGGTCGGGAAAGCTTAGTTCGAGGCATCGCAAGTTTCGACTCAAATTTCAAAGAAATAAAACTTCTATCGGCACCGGTATCAAATAAAATAAAAGCCAAATGATAGTTCACCAAAAACATACCGTTCACAACATCGTTTGCCACTTGAGCTTGATTTGCATTCATCATAAACGCCCGCCCTTGATTACCATGGTTGACTTGATGTGCTTGTTGTGGAGGTGGATGTGGTGCTTGGATTGTTTGGATGGGTTGGATGAGTGGTGCATTGAGTTGGGGAATTTGGGGTTGGTAAGTTTGAACTTGGTAAGCTTGTGTTTGGTAGTATGGTATGGTTACGGTTTGAGCTTGGTTGGCAAAAGATAAATGTGGGCAATTTTGGCGGAAATGGTTGGGATCACCACAATTAAAGCAAGCTCGGGGTTGTTGGGGTTGGTTTGATGGGTATGGTGCATAGCGGTTTTGGGCATTTTGGGGAAAGTTTCTCGGTTGGGTTGGTGGATTAGGTTGGTTGGGTTGGTTTCGTTGGGTGAATCGGCATGTGTTGGGGAAGTGACCAAATCGATTACAAATTGTACAATGGCGACACGGCGAGTTCGTTGGGTGGTGAAGTTGGCAAGTGTTACATAGTGGGGAGTTACCAATATAAGGTTTTCGGTTTTGGGGAAGAGTTTGGGCTTGTTGTGGTGGTTGAGGTTGGGTGACGGCAAAGTTTCGGTAATTAGTCTTGGGTTTCTTATTCTTGTTGTTGTTGTTGTGTCGGGAGGAGTTGGAGTAGTTTATAGCTTGTGGTGCGGGTTCAATCTTGGCTTGGGGAGCGGGATCGGTTTTGGCTTTCTCGATTGTTTTCTTGAGGGTTAGGGTACCCTCCTTCACGTGATTTTCCGATAGCCAACCGGCTAACGTGATGGCTTCCTCAAGGTTCGCGGGTTTGCTACTCATGACTGAGTCCCGGATTTTCATCGGTAAACCCCCAATATATTTGTCAATTTCACGTTTGGTTGGGGTGACCAAGTGAGGTACAAGAACGCTTAGCTCGTGGAAACGGAGCGATTTAGCGGCGTTATCACCACCTTCTTGTTTTAGGTCCCAAAATTCTACCTCAAGCTTTTGGAGCTCGTGTTTAGGACAGAATTTCTTCTTCATCAGCGCCTTGAGCTCGGCCCATGGAAGAGCCATGGCCATATCCGTACCTTGGAGGTGCATGACACTACCCCACCAAGTTAGGGCGGTTCCCCTAAACATGCTTGAAGCGAAGTTTGTCTTTTTCGCTTCGGGGCATTCGCTGTGTAAAAACACATTCTCCACATATTCGAACCACTGCAACAACGTAGTCGCACAGTTGGTTCCATAGAATTCGGACGGGTTGGCACTAGTAAATTGTTTAATCAGGTAGGATGCGGGTTTGGGCTCAATAGGTGCAACAACGGGTGCGGGTTGGTTTGCTTGTATTTGGGTTATTAGTTAGGGAATCACAGCGGCCATTTGCTTGGCGATGATGGCGGCCATACGTCGAGTGGAGTTCTTGCGCGGTTGGCGTCTTAGCGGAGGCATGCTAAAAAAATTATAAAGAAAATGGGATAAGTTTTTGGGTAAAAAGGAAATGAATATAAAGGTGTATAAAATAAAATAAGATTTCGATTTTTGATTTGTGAATCCTAGAGTTAGTATGGATAAGATGTTAGTGTTAGATAAAATATAAAACTTTGTTTATAAATAACAAAACCGAAAACAATAGTAAATGGTTTTTTTTTTTTTTTTTTTTTGAGAATTTAAAGCTTAAAAATTTGAGATTTTGAGATTTATAGAGTTGGAAAAATCGTGCATGAACCACCATGACTTGATATTCCAACACTAAAAAGTTTTATAAAACAACATATTGGAGTCTAAACATGTGTACGAACCACCGAAACTTTTTCATGTTTTCGACTCAAATAACGATAATAACACAATAAATCGAGATACAAGGTCATGTCAAAACACTAGTCCACGAAATCACCGTAGTTCTATTGTTTTAACACCGAAAATTAGGATGGCGACCGGAACGCTCGCATTCGACTACTTAAAGTATTGACATTTATAACACGATTTATGGCCTAGAAAACGAGCATTATAACTTAACCATCCCAGGTAAGTAAATCACCTTCGATTCTTGGAATCTTTTTGTCAAATGGTCATTTTATAATTTCTCGTTTCCTATGATGGCTACAAACCCGAAATAAACGCAACCTTTAAGGGATTTGAAACAACGGGATCCAAGTTAATCTTGTAATCCATAAAACACAATGAAAATCTACTTTTTGCGTTTTAAGGTAAGGATACCTTGGAAATACTATGAAAGTGTGTGTATGTGATCATTTAGGATATTGGTGAATTTTAAACAAGTTAATAAATAAACATGCGATATGAACAATTAGATAGAGTAAACACGTATGAACACACGTATAGGACCCTAAGCATAACAATTCTAGGTCGTTACGTCTAACCACCTATCTTAATTGTCATGGCTCTGATACCAATCTGTCACACCCCGACCAAAGGCGGCGGAACATGCCTGGGTGCAACGATTGCTCATAAGCGCATGACACTATTTAAAGCGACAATATTTAACAAACTCATTTCATTTCACAACATCGAAAATGTCACATAACCAAATATTCATAACTCAAATACACCAAAATATAACAAAATATAGCAAATCAAATATTGTTCATTTTTGCTAATATCCTAACGGTATTTGTGACGTTTTCTTCACCGAACTCCATAATCAACCTAGATGCAAACCTGTAACATTTCATAAAATAAAGTTTATCAACACAAAGGTTGGTGAGCAATTCATAAGTTTGAACAATAGATATATAGTATGAAAAGCCACAAAACTAGTATACAAAACCATAAATAATAGCTATAAACTTGGATAAATAGTTATCGCTAACAAGTTAGCGACACCCAACTATAAGGGGTTGCCAAATAGTTTAGGATTTTATAGTTATCGTTAATTGCATTACGTTAACGACACCTTGCCATGAGGGGTTGCCAAATGGTCTAGGATTTATAGTTCCACCATCCAAAAGCGATAAACACATAGTCAAATAAGCATAGAACACCAAATCGAGCAATTATTCAAGTAAGGTATACAATAACGTTTGTGGTTTAAGACCCAAGTAAAAACATTTAGTTTAGGTAAGTTGAAATGTCACCCCCAAAATAAAAGATAGAAAACGGGGTATGAAGTTACTCACGTTCAAGTAATAAACTTGAAAGATTGATTATTTGGAGATTTGCCGGAACGACGAGTTTAACGTATGAAGCCTAAATAAAAGAAAGTCTTGGATTTAGAAAGGTTGTCTTGAAGATCTTTAAATAAAATAATTGTTGCAAAAACTAATCAATTAAAGTTCAAGGTTTAAAATGTAACTATTTAAGAATTTATAATAATAACCCTTTTAAAAAATGTAAGTTTTCTCAAAACCGGGTTAAAGTATCTAACCTTAATATTTACTTAACCAATGTTAAGTAATAAGGTGGGGAAAATGCTAAAATGCAAGTTCCATTAGGCTAAAGATACTAAAACGGGTTTTTAACGAGTGTTTGGGTTGTCGGTTCGGGTCTTGACAAATGGTCGAACCCAAAGTCAACTTTCCAAAATATTAATTGTTATGAGATAACTCATTAAAACATACTAACACTTAACCAAGTAAGTAGATCTATTGTTTAGAACTAACAACGCACGTTAAGCGAGTGTTCGGTTTTGTCGGTCCAAACTATGTTATGAGATCAAGTTGGATCCAACTATTCCAAGTACTTAAGAAAAATAATTAAAATCAGTTTGTAAACTATTTTTTAAAGAAATATACAAGTCTTGATAACTAAAAACACACTTGTGTGTCTTAAGCGAGTAAAAGTCGGTATAGCTCGGTCTCCATCTCACAAATAGTTCATAGATGGTTTCTACATGCCCAAATATCATAGAACTTGTATATTGGTTTATAAATGAAGAAAACTTAAATTTTACAACAAAAAAAGTTAACTACAAGTCTTTTAAGCAAAAGTTTCGGTTTAGTTCGGTTTCCATCTCTCAACGAGTTCATAGATGGATTCCATATGCTTAATATCAAAGAACTTGTAAAAATGATTTTTGAAACTCAAATCTAGCAATAAACATGTTTAAACAACTATTTTAACAAAACTAGTAAACAAAAGTTCGGTTTCCGGTTTGGACTAGTTTCGGTTAAACCGAGGTTAGTCTTATACAAACCCACACCATGGAACTTGTAAATAAGATGAACAAACTAAAGGGTTAGAAGTTAGTCATAAGTGATATGTATAATAAGTTATGTGTGTGTAAATATATATCAAGAACACGAAGTCCTCCATGAAGCCTTGCCTTATGACATTCGAAACTTAACCAACCAAAGTCGCTGAAGTAACAAATAAAGGAAACAAGGGGTGTGTATTATATATATGTTGTACCACCATATTCAAGAGTTAGTAATGTTAGATGAACAAGTTAGAATGAAAGACTATAGTTAGTTTGACTTGAGAAGTCAAAACTTCAAAAATACATAAGAAATAACAACCTTGAATCTATGGAGTTTGAGAGAGTTTTTTTGGAGATGTAGCAAGAGTAAAATGAAGAAGATGGGTGTGTATATATAGGGAAGGAGTGAAGGGTTGGGTATAAAGATTCTTTTATGGTTTGCATAAAAATGGGTATGTTTAAATGGTCAAACAATGCATAATATAAAAAAAACAATATTTTATATATTTTAAATGACAAGATCCAATATTTTATATATTTGAAATGTTCGGGTTACAAACGGGTCGGGTTTACATAACAAAAGTGACCCGAAATTGACGAATGTCACATCCTCAATCCTTGAAATTAGATAATATGTGTGGGACAATAACCTAAAATAATAAAATCAAATATTAATATTGATATTATGGATTATTTTAATTATAACTAATAACCGGAAAATTTTAAAGGTGTTACCGGAAAAACGAAATTGTGAGAATGACCATGATATCTCGGATTTTTCGTAAAAATTAAAATTGAAATTAGGTTGTATGACTCGTGACATTCACCTGAAATTATAAATAGAATATTAATGTTTATGTTATGGAACATTTGATATTTAATTTATAACCAAAAAATTTAAATGTCTTACCGGAAAATAAGAAATAATGATAATAACCATGGTATCTCCGTTTTTATTATGAAACTAAAATCAAATTTTCCGTAAATCAATCGGGTAAATTACCTGAAATAATAAAGTTTTGTTATAACATTGATATTATGGAATATCAGAATTATAATTTATAACCGGATAATTTAAATGTGTATTATCGAAAAAACAAAATAATGATACTGAATATGGATGAAGCTGATTTATATTTAGAACCTAGAAGAAAAACATATATAACAAAAAAACAGGAAAAATATTAAACTTCAAATAAATATAAAACACCCATTGTTATAGGTATAACACATAAACAGAAAACTTACCGGAATAACGTAAATACGTAAAATATTAGCTTCATCGCCGTTTTTGATTTAGAACCTAAACTGATTTTAAAAAAAATTAGTTGTCAATGAAAATAAAGATAAAAAGGTTAGATCTATAATAACCAGAAGAAAATATGATGTTGCCTGAAAAAGATGTAACCTTCCCGGAGAATCATATAACATTGTTGGCCATTAAAGTATGATATATAACCTTACCGGAAAACGATTAATCTCAATCTACATTACTGGAATATAGAAGATGGTGGATGGTGGAGTTAGTAAGCCGAGAGAGAGAGATGTATATATATATATATATTAAAATGATTATGGTGGAAAATTCTAGGGTTTAAATAGTGTGTGAGATGACACGTGGCAGAATATTAGAGCACATGAGAATGGAAATATGCTGACTGGATTGCACATGTGAACAGCCTAAAAGAAGGCCATGTGTCTACATTGTATTGCTTTAATAGTATTTAAAGATTATATAAATATAGTTTATAAATCATGGCTTGGTGAGTTGGTGCCACAAGATTTATATCACAGAGTTTTACTATTTATGAAATTGATCTGATTATAGTTTTACATTGTTATGAAGGTTTGAATTATGGTTTTATTTATTTATGATCTTGTTACATTTGAAAAAAAATATTATTTGTTCCGACCCGTTTAACCCGAAGCCCGAACAACGCCAATACTGTTAAACATTTCAACTAATATTTTTCCAAAAGCAATTAGACTTTTAAATTGATTTAAGTTTGATGGTGTTTTGGACTTTCTCTGTATAAGGCTTCGACCGGCGATGAGGCCCATTCCCTCTACTATCTCTCCCGAGAGGACGGACTGGTTCTAGTCCCGCTTCAAATTCCCCCATCAAACCTGTTGATATCGATGCTATTGAATTCAGAGCTTGATATACCCTCTCCCCTCCACTCCCCAAATGATCTCGTCTTGATTTGTTATACGCTTGACCCATCAATGAGATGGGAGCCCAATTTGTCAATTAAAAGACAAGAGAGATAAGATAAGATAAGATATGACTTGATACGATAAGATAAGTATGATACGATACGATGGGATGCGATACAATGCAACTACAATAACACAACACAACATAACATAACATATCGCAAAATAACGTAGCATAACGAAACATATCACAAAATAGCGTAACATAACATATAACATAGCATAACCAAACATTTACATTTCCAAGAAAATTGTAGCCTATATATACTGGTACATGCATAAGAAGTTACTTTCATTCAAAAACATAATAACTCTTTACTTCTCAACTTATTTGTGTTTAACTGTGCTTAAACATGACCTCGACAACATTAAAGATGACATTCTTAGTCGTAATGCTGTTTTTAATCTATGGTACTCTCTATCTTTTGGTCCTTTTTTTATTTAGCATATTCCTAGTTTGTTGAGACGAATTTATGCTGCAGATTTGAAGACAACATATGTTTTTGCCGATGAAGGATCTCTAGTGAGCGACGAAACACAATCTATAAGTGAAGCTGGATTGGGTATTATACCTTGTAAAACCGATGAGGATTGCCAAAGGGATTGCGACGCCGGCGGGTTTTGTCGGGAGGATCACGTTTGTGAATGTATTATCTGGAAGTAATTCACAAATCACAATTTGATCAACTTTGGCATATTATAAAAAAATAATAAATAAGAGTTACTCCAATATTGTTAACTTTTCATGTCTTAAAATAGAAAATTGTGTTAGAAATCTTGTATGAAAATGTGAAACCGTAAAACAAATAAAGACAGGAACAGTGAACCGGGCTTGTGCTTTCCCTTAAACAGATTTGCGACAGTCAACCGGGCTTGTGTTTGACACAATTCCCTTAGAAAGATATAAAGGGAATTGCGGTTTATTCCTTCGGAGCAATGTTGTTGTAGAGAGACTGAAAGTGAGGTTCTTTTGTACTGCCTCAATAGAGTAAAACAAATAAAGACAGGAACAGTGAACCGGGCTTGTGCTTTCCCTTAAACAGATTTGCGACAGTCAACCGGGCTTGAGTTTGACACAATTCCCTTAGAAAGATATAAAGGGAATTGCGGTTTATTCCTTCGGAGCAATGTTGTTGTAGAGAGATTGAAAGTGAGGTTGTTTTGAACTGCCTCAATAGAGTAGTAAAGACTTTATCTTATTAACAACTAATTATTTTGTTCCCATACCAATGTGGGACAAGCATTTACCATATTTAGTTTAAGACTTTTATTCACATTTATACCCAAAACTTTCAACAAATTGAACATGTTGTTACAAGTATTGCTCACATCGACGAAGATATCGAGTGTTAATGATGAGTAATAATCGTGCTAATTTTTATGAGGAATATATCATTTAGGGAAGCCCAATAAATTATTTAATCAAGTCAACTTGTAACCCCAACCTTGCTTGCGTAGCAATTTCAACAATTGGTTACAATATATCATTATTAAAAAAATCATTTTATGTTTGTGATGCAATGGTACTATTAACTCTTCTAAGTTTTACGTTGTTGTTCAAAAGCTGTTATCTATATTATATATAATGCATGAAATATGAGCAAATTAAGACACCTACAATTTTAAGTAAGTTACAACTTCTAAAACTTAAGGTACATTTTCTATAGCATGTAAGATAGGGACAAACTTGTCCATTAGAAAATATACATGAAAAAAGTTACAACATTGCCCCCTCATCTTTACTCAACTTTTGTATGTTTTAAAATTTATTACAACTTTGAACCTTCATCTTTAACTACGTATTCTTTTTTATTTTAATTGTAACCAACTTCCCACCAACGATTTTCCAAGGCCATAACTTTTTCATACGTTAATACGATTTTTAAAAAATTACACCATAAAAATGAGCATTTTATTGTCTTTAATTTGGGTATGGTATTGCTTTAGTTTTTTTCAATTAAAAAAATTAACATGTTACATATAGGCGTTCACAATTCAGTTTTAACGGTTTCTAAGTTAAATAGTGAGCTAAACCGTTGGTTGGATTTTTTTCATTGAAAACGAAAACTAAAGCGTCGAAAATTTAAACTGAATCGTTACTAATGGTTTGGTTTCACGCATTGAGTTTCAATAATAAGTTTACAGTCCGGTCCGGTTTTATATGGCCTATTTTTGGTATAAACCGTAAACCGAACTGTTTTCTATGGTTTGAACATTCAGATTCCAGCTAATCAAAAGTGTCGATTGGTTTAAACGTTTTCAAGATTTCAAACGAACTTTGAACATCCGTAATTGTTACATGATTACTAGGATTTTGGTTTCCTGCAGCATCGCGCGGGCACCCGTCTAGTAATCATATATATACCTTTTCTTGATTTATGTAACAAACTTTTATATATAAAAAAGGATAATATCTTTGCATCTCTTAGCAAATTTCGTACCATGTCAAAATGTTTGATTTATGAAAGATGGTTACAAGTTGTACACCTGTAGGGATGAACTTTTTTGCCCGAATACCGGTACCGTACGGCTACCATCCTGACCCATCATAAGCGGTACCGAACCGATTCAATATAGGATATGTCCAGAGATCTTTTAGGAATCTAATTCAATTTTTGAAAATATAACTGATTGTATTTATCTATTTTAGTGGAAAATTTAGGCAACCATTAATATTTCAAATACAACACATTGGTATTTTAAATACAACACAACATAGCGTAACATAATGAAACATATCGCAAAATAACGTAACATAAGTACATAACATATAACATGGCATAACCAAACATTTACATGTCCAAGAAAATTTTAGAGCATATATATATTGGTACATGCATAAGAAGTTATTTTCATCCAAATACATAATAACTATTTACTTCTCAAATTATTGTGTTTTATTGTTTTCAAACATAACCCCAACTGCATTGAAGATGACAAACTTGGTTGTAATGTTGTTTTTAGTCTATAGTAGTCTCTATCTTTTGATAACTTCTTTCCCAATATTTTAGCATAGTCCTAGTTTGTTGATGACGAACTATATATTGCATGTTTGTAGATATCGTATGCTTTTGCTGATGAATGATTGCTTGTGAGCGACCAAACACAATTTCCGAGTAAACTTGATTTAACTTTAAAAACGGATACGGATTTGTGATAATTCTTGCGAGTTAGGCGGGATTTGTCTAACGTATAACATTTGTTCTTGTTTATGGAAGTAATTCAGAAAACACAATTTGATCAACTTTGGCTTATTAAAATATATTAAATAACTGTAACTATAATATCAGTGATTTATTTTTCACGTCTTAAAATAGAAATCTGAACATGTTAAAAGTATTGCTCACAACTTTGGGTGTTATCATGTTCATGGGTTGGCGGGTCCAACTTGGCAAGTTGGCATATTAATGAGTTGACCCAAACACTACATGTTTGACCCGAGAGAGCATGTCTTGTATTTAAAAGTGTAAACGATTTGAGCCGAGCCTGGGTTTTGTTTAACCTACAAGAACTCGATTTCGAGCTATATTTCTATGGCTCGAGCACAACTCGTGATTAGTTTTTTTAAACTTGATCTCAGCCAATGAGTAGTTTTTAAAGCTCAAGCAATTTATTAATTACAATAAATACATTTACACACACGCATATTATAAATTTTGAATTAACTTAATATATATATTATTGAGTTAGGTTTATCATAGTTATTATAAAAATTGATATTAATATATTAAATATAAAGTATATAAATATTAGGCTTGTTTACGCCAGCTTGAACTTGATAAATGAACTCGGCTCGTTTATTAAACAAGCTTTTTTAGGCTTAAGCTCGTTTAGGAGCCGATCTCGAGTAGCTCACGAGCGGCTTGGCTTGTTACCCTTCTACTAATATTGTTGCTTTTATCGCAAATTGCTAATTGAATGATTTTCTGCTCTTTATTCTGGCGCTAATGGAACAACAGCTTGTAAGACTGCAAACACGTCTTGTGACTCTATTTTCCAGTCAATCAAATCAATTATTGGCAATATCAGTGTAATGAAATTTAACCTAATATTTTATTATAATCAACAATATTGTTAGAATTTCTTGTGAGATATATAATCAGTCATCTTCTAATATGTTGCAGCATTATGACATTAGAAGGCGGTGTGATGCGATGATACTTAGGCATGAAACATCTTCTTAGCAAGAATCTATTAAAGAAGCTCTTGGAGTCAAAGGCGGTTGACTTTGTTCTATGCAGTGATGTTGTACATAAAGCCATGAATATAGATATCATGAGGAATCTTGAAGTTGGGATTCCCCACCTTGTAGAAGACGGGATTAAGATGCTTGTATATGCTGGAGATTATAATGTGTGTTCAAATGTGCAAATTGTTTAGGTGTTTCAAGATGGGTTCATGCAATGAAGTGGAGTGGTCAGGAAGAGTTTGTTGCATCTCCTTATGTTCTTTTTGAAGTTGATGGTACCAAAACGGGCTTATTCAAAACCTATGGCCCACTCACTTTTCTCAAGGTTCATGATGCTCCCATCTAGTTCGAGATGTGCTTTACGACGTCCTTAAGCGGGCCGGGATCTCGGCAAAAAAGGAAGCCCCGGTGAACTTCTTAACTGACCCTTTAGATGGGAGATCAACCCTACGACCCGCTGACATTCTTGTTTTTGGATGGGAAAAAGGGAAGCACGCGTGCGTTGATTTGACAGGTGTGTCCCCCCTCGTTGGGCTACGGGGCCATGGGTTTGTGGTGGGTCATGCGATAAACAAGGCAGAGGCGGGTAAAGTAGCTAACCACGAGAAAGCTTGCCTTGAGAATCAGCACGTGTTCATACCGTTTGCTTTTGACACCTTTGGCGCTCTTGGCCCTGACGCGGTTCAGTTCCTTACGCGGGTTCAGCAGGTGGTCAGCAGTAACTCCGCCCATGCTAAAGGGAACGTTGTATTTAGTAGGGTAGGGTTTGCTGTTCAGAAGGGGGTAGCGGCGCAGCTTGTTGCCCGTCTATCTGCCGTTAG
Organism: Bidens hawaiensis; assembly: GCF_021521415.1. NCBI lineage: Eukaryota > Viridiplantae > Streptophyta > Magnoliopsida > Asterales > Asteraceae > Bidens > Bidens hawaiensis. The sequence goes on from NW_027493821.1 coordinate 62,832, forward strand.
TCTGTAATTGTCCCGATGTAAACATCATCTATTAATAATTAACCAATGAAAAAAAAAACCAAAGGTAGCTTTGCGCATATTAAAAAGGCGGACTAGGGGGTCACTTGCTGGTTCTTATATGTAATGTGATGTTAGCAGTCAGCTTGGTGGGGTGGCTAACTATTTGTAGATAAACTATATGTGGTTTTAGCCGAGTTGAATAATAAGAGCAATACCGAATCCATTGATTTAGAAACCAGTTTGCCTTTAATAGAAAACCATTCAAAATGCTAGCCAATATTACTTACTAGCATTTTGGATGGTTTATTTTATTTGTAATTTTTTGTCAATGCCAAAGTGGTTTCTAAATAAGTAGATATTGTTGGGAAAATAACACTGTATTGTAATGGACTATTATATGATTATATCTTTAAGATGAAGGGTAAAAAAGGTAAAGCTGGTCTATTTAAGTTACATAGTAAGAGAATCATGCTACTGAAATGGATCAAACGGATATCATAAAATGATAAAATCATAAAAGTAGATGAATGATGAGTGAATATATATAGCGAAATTATTATTAAAATCAATTAGCAACTTTAGTTTTTAATAGATATCGCATATATATTTAGAATATAGATTTGATTTTGAAATAGATTAGTCAATCTCATTTATTGTATGGATTGTAATTATTATCATCTTCAAAGATAAGAGATTGCCTTGTACCTATTTAATATTTCGATGGTTAATGAGAAAAGGGACTTGGCAATTATACTATTATACATGGTATCATCCTAATTGAAGATCCTAAACTTTCTCCCCTCATCTTCGTCTTCCACCTTTCCCCACCAACAATGGCCGATTCTAAGATTCACCCCGCCGTCACCATCTCTAACATCAAAACCTTTATCCCTATTATTCTGGACAATATCCTCGGACTACAACACATGGTCTGAACTTTTCCAGATCCACTGCACCACCTTTCTTGTTTCCGATCACCTATCTCCTCGTTCCACAGATAAACAAAAACAATCCACCTCGACTTCCCCTGCTGACTCGTGGGAACGATTGGATGCCATAGTTCTTCAATGGATCTATGGCACCATCTCCACCGACCTTCTCAAAACCGTCATCAAAACAAAAACAACGGCATATGACGCCTGGAAAGCCATTGAATCTCTATTCCAAGATAACAAGGCAACCCGTGCCCTTTTTCTTAAACAAAAGTTTGCCAACACTCGGTTGGAAAACTTCCCCTCTATGGCTGCATACTGTCAAGAGATCAAGGTTATATTCGATCAACTCAACAATGTCGACGCACCTCTTGAAGAACAAGATCTTGTCCTCCAAACCCTTGGTGGTTTAACAGAACAATACGAGACTATTGCCACTGTTCTCCAAAACACCAAACCTCTCCCTTCTTTCTTTGAGGTTCACTCGCAACTTTGCATGAACGAAACCTCAAAGGCAAACAAATCCTTACAAGCAGCCTCTCAAACCGCTACCGCTCTACACGTGCATAGCCGAAACACACCAGCCTCCAACCCTTATGTCCCCACTACTGATACGCGGCCCAATTATGGTCGTGGTCGGGGCCGTTCACGAAGCCGAGGTCGCGGGCGTTCCAACTCTCAAACCACCAGAGGCCGAGGCTCTCCATACACGACCCAATCTCAGCACCCTTACATTATCTGCCCAAATAATTGGGCCAATACTCAGTGGGCCAACCTACTCAATCAGACCCAAGCTTTCAGCCCACAACTAAACCAAAACCCTCCATGCCCATACCCTTCAGTTCCCAAGCCCAATAACGGTCAAGGAATCCTTGGCCCAAGGCCGGACCAGGCCCACGTGGCGACATATAACCCAACTCCAACTGACATCGCCCAAGCCCTCTACACTCTCTCAATGAACCAACAAGTTGACCCGGTTGGATATATGGATACGGGCGCCTCTGGTCACAAGGAACAAGGTACTCGCTCTTCGTCTATTTTTAATACTTGCACTAATAAACAAATTATTGTTGGCAATGGTATGACCATTCCTGTGCTCGGACAAGGCAACCAAACCTTACCACCACCCTACCCACCATTTAAATTAAATAATGTCCTATATGCCCCTAACCTCATTAAAAACCTCATTTCTGTACGTCGTCTCACAACCGACAACTTACTTTCTATAGAATTGACCCGTTTGGTTTTCTTGTGAAGGATCTCAAGACCAAGGAACCTATCCTACGATGCAATAGCTCGGGAAATCTCTACCCGCTCACCACCAACTTCATCAAGTCTTCCACCACACCCACTGCTCTCACCGCTATTACTCAAGAACGTTGGCATCAACTCCTTGGGCACCCGGGCAACAATCTATTGCAATCGTTAAAGTCTAGTTCCTTTATTAAATTTTGTAAACCAAATAAAACGCTTTGCGAACCTTGTGTTTTTGGCAAAAGCATCAAACTTCCTTTTTATGATTCTATTAATGTCACTCATTTACCATTTGATATTATTCATAGTGACTTGTGGAACTCTCCGGTTTTAAGCACCGGTGGGCATCGGTATTATATATTATTTCTTGATAACACCACCGATTTTCTATGGACATTTCCTATACATAATAAATCACAAGTGTATACCACATTCACTCACTTCTACAACTTTATCCAAACTCAATTTGAACAAAAAATAAAGCAATTCCAATGTGACAACGACACCGAATTTACTAACAATAATTTCAAACAGTTTTGTCAATTAAATGGAATGCAATTTCGTTTTTCATGCCCACACACCTCCTCTCAAAACGGTAAAGCCTAACGCCAAATATGCACCATCAATAATATGGTTCGCACACTCTTAGCCCAAGCCTCTCTCCCACCCACATTCTGGCATCACGCGCTAGAAACCGCAACCTACCTGCTCAATATTCTCCCAAAGAAAAACCACCATTTTCAAACTCCAACCACTCTTCTATACAACGTCCTCCCCACATACGAACACCTTCGCGTGTTTGGCTTCCTTTGCTATCCCACCGTTCCCTCCACTACCATTAATAAACTCGCCAACCGCTCCAAACCATGTGTATTTCTTGGCTACCCACCCAATCACCGTGGCTACAAATGTTTTGACCTCACCACAAATCAAACCTTCATCTCTCGTCACCTTTTTGAAGAGTCCATCTACCCATATTCTATAAAACAACCTACCACCCTTACTAACTATGATTTCTTATCTCATCCAATCTCACCACTATTTTGGAATACCATCCAAACCAACACACCACCTCACGACCCTTATGACTTGTCTCAAACCACCTCCCCTAGCTCACCTTCTCACGGCCCAACTCCCTCCCTCACCACCACATCACCAGCCCAACAGCAAACACCCACTCACTCCAACCTCCCAAACACACTAGACCCATCTACAACACCACCTACAGTCCCAAACACTACAAACCCTCACAGCCCACCCTCCATCAACCAGACCACCCAACCACCTCCCATTAATTCTGAGCCCACACGCACCATGCGCACACGAGCCATGGACGGTATCACAAAACCCAAGCAATTTTTTAACCTTCACACTACCACCGTCGTTCCCAAACCGAAAAATCCACAACTTGCCTTGTCCACACCTGAATGGTTCGATGCCATGAATGACGAATTTGGTGCACTTATTAAAAACGAGACCTGGGAGTTGGTACCTCGTCGTCCGGATATGAATATAATTCGAAGTATGTGGTTATTTAAGCATAAGTTTCGTTCAGACGGGACTTTGGAACGGTATAAAGCACGTTTGGTTTGCGATGGTCGTAGTCAGCAGGTGGGTATTGATTATGGAGAGACTTTTAGTCCCGTGGTCAAACCAACCACCATTCGAACCGTTCTCTCTTTGGCGCTCTCTCACTCTTAGCCTATTCATCAGTTGGACGTAACGAATGCCTTTTTACACGGCCATCTTAACGAGACCGTTTATATGCATCAACCCATGGGTTTTCGACACCGGGAATATCCGGAATATGTTTGTCGACTGAAAAAGTCTCTCTATGGTCTTAAATAGGCGCCTCGAGCTTGGTATCAACATTTCACTGATTTTGTGCTTCAACAGGGGTTCTCTCAATGCAAGTCTGACAACTCATTATTCATTTACCATCATGGCCGTGAGATTGCTTACTTGTTAATCTATGTTGACGATATCATTCTTACAACTTCAACTGATTCTCTACGGCAGCGCCTCATGTCCACACTTGCGGGTGAGTTTGCCATGAAAGATTTAGGTCCTCTAACATATTTCTTGGGTATTTCAGTTACTCGTACAAGCGACACTCTATTTTTATCTCAGCAATCTTACGCAAAGGATATCATACATCGCGCGGGCATGGACTCATGCAAGCCCTCTGCCACCCCTGTTGATACCCAATGCAAGCTAAGCGGAAACACCGGCCCTATGCTCGAAAATCCAACAACTTTTCGAAGTCTTGCAGGTGCTCTCCAATATCTCACATTCACACGGCCGGATATTACATATGCCATCCAACAGATTTGCATGCACATGCATTCTCCCTCTCTCGATCACTGGAATTCTCTCAAACGCATTATTCGTTACCTACAAGGCACATCGGACTATGGCCTACATCTCACTTCTTCACCAGCTCTCTCTCTACGAGCCTACACAGATGCGGACTGGGCTGGCTGCCCAGACACTCGGAGGTCTACTTCTGGGTATTGTGTTTACCTCGGCAACAATCTCGTCTCCTGGTCCTCAAAACGACAATCCACCATCTCTCGCTCCAGTGCAGAAGCCGAATACCGTGGTGTTGCAAACGTCGTTGCCGAAATATGTTGGCTTCGTAATCTTCTGCTAGAGCTTCACAGACCCCTATCACATGCCACACTGGTTTACTGTGATAATGTCAGCGCTATTTACTTATCAGGAAATCCAGTACAACATCAACGAACAAAGCACATTGAGCTCGACATTCACTTTGTTCGTGAACATGTTCAGAAAGGTTTGGTTCGCATCTTACATGTTCCATCTCGTTATCAGATAGCTGACGTCTTCACTAAAGGTCTACCACGGGCTCTCTTTGATGATTTTCGCTCCAGTCTAAGCGTCCGTTCTCCTCCCGTTTCGAATGCGGGGGTGTAATAGATATCGCATATATATTTAGAATATAGATTTGATTTTGAAATATATTAGTCAATCTCATTTATTGTATGGATTGTAATTATCATCATCTCCAAAGATAGGAGATTGCCTTGAACCTATTTAATATCTTGATGGTTAATGAGACAAGGAACTTGGCAATTATACTATTATACAGTTTTAATAGTGGAATACCAACTAAGCTTCACACAACTACGGAAAGTGTAGTAGTCTCGTAGTAGCAAAGTACGTCCGCGTATCGAACTTGAGGATACGTAGCGGCAGTTCTTTGTACTAGACTTTTGTTAGATATTAACAAATACTGGATGACAAGTAGGATGGGAGGAGTCACCTAGGTAGGAAATCATAATGATGATCAACAAGGCTCTCGAGTCTTAACAGGCATGCGATGTCGGGTCCTATGGATACACTATCTAGACATAGATAAGGGCATAGAGGAATCTCCGATCAGTCTCACTCTCACCAATCTTCCAATATACATACAACGGAGTGGATTAATCATACGGTATAAATTCTAGGCACCCAAATGAACTGTTACTTGATCAGTCTAATTCAAACTTCACTTAAGGTAATCAAACCTAGGGAAAGTGGGGTGATTCCGGTTTTATTAATTAAATACCTCGGCAAGTTTACTTACTTAAAACTAGCAAACTAACTGAGGTCTCATGCAATTTTAACTAATAAACAAGACAAACCAAAATTCCTTGGTCAGACAAAAAGGAAGTGAGTTAATGGAGAAGAAGTGCTAAGGTAGACAAATCTTTCAAGAACTAATTGATAACGGAAACACAAACGAGCACATGATATTTAGGTAAACCTCTCATATTATTATAATCAAGAAACTAGCTCAAAACTTGAATACAATAATCCCTCTCTCATAATACAATAACCCTATCATGGTTATGTATTTATAGGGTGACCCAAACTTGGCCAACTAGTAATCCCAAATATAATGCCCAATTACAACCCCATAAACTCATTGCATCGTTAATGAATTTCATAGACCCAATAAGTCAAACCTGGTCACCTACATGTGACAGGCCTAATAAGATGGAAATGACCAACAATTACCCCCTAATTTCCTAATAGAAACTAGGAGATCTTCAACACCTAGCAATCTTCTCATCTCGTCAAACTTGATTCTCGCAAGTGCTTTCATAAGAATGTTAGCTCGATGTTCCTTGCCACTAATATGCTCCACCACTAACATTGTCGACTTTACATCCAAATGATGCAATTGCCATCTCTCGGTAGCTGCAATGGCAGTGAGCATATGAACGATTTCAAGTCTCGCCACCGGAGCAAAGACCTCGTCAAGATCAACTCTGGGTTGTTGCACATAACCCTTTTCATGAGTCTTGCTTTATATTTTTTAATTGAACCATCTGCATTTCTTTTCACCTTGAAAACTCACTTCAATCCGATAGCTTTAGCCCCTCTTGGTAACTCGGGCAACTTCCATGTGTTGTTTCATTTAATGAAATTCGAGTTCCATTTGCATAGCCTTTATACACTCCGGTTTGGAGTTTGCTTCACCAAAATTCCTCGGTTCACCTTCTTCTAACAAAAAAAGTTCAAATATCCTCAACTTCCGAACATATGACATAAACATTGAACTTAATCGGTGCGATCGAAACACGTGTAGATCTTCGTAAGTTACTTTCTGGTTCATTAAATGATGTTGGCGCTAAATTAGTTGGTGTTGGTGTCGCCAAACTTGTTGCTAAGCTGTTGGAATTAGCGATCAGAGTATCAGAATCTGTCGCTAAAGGTGCTGAAAGGCTGTTTGAATTAGCGACAAAAGTTGTCGCTGATTCTGTGGGTGAATTTGGCGACAAAGCTGAATTTACGTCGCTAATGTTGTTGCTTCCAATAGGCTCATTTACAACTTGCCCAACTCCGGTATAAATAACCATGTTCCAATCAACCCAAAATAAACCCGATGCTAGCTCTGTTTCTTTATTGATTTAACCCGTATTAGACTAAACTCACGTCTTCTTCTCGTCAAAAACCACATCACAAGCTATGATGTGCTCAAAACAGTCAATTAAATATTAAATAAATTAAACAAGTAATAAAAACTAGACTTAAGACTCAACTAAACAAAACACCGGCAAGTGAACCGGTCAATTGTATTAAAGCTAAGTAAGTCCGGAATATCGAACCCACAAGACTCTATAAATTACGTTAATTAACTAATTAGACTCGACTAACGACACGACTATTTATTATTAATGTTTTAAGGGGGATTTTAAAACTAATATTAAACTAAGAAAACAAATAAGCAAGTAAACGAGAAACAAGCAACCAAACACAAGATCAGAACCAAATAGAGAAGGAATCTACCTAGGTAAGAATCTCATGCATCAACAATCATCAAGCAATGGACAAATAACATGATTATGGAAACTGATTTCTAAACATATTCATCTAATAAACCCTAAAGACCTTTGACTGAATCAAATGAAATCCAAAGAACAATTATTAGATAATTAAGCAATCAGTATTATTGATTTCCGCAAAGTTATCAAATAGGGTTAATTAATAGTATCTAAAGCAAGCAATCTTACGAAACACCAAACCCTAGATAACTTGACAAGCTAACATGACATCATGAACATGGATCAACACAATAAGCAAGAATAGTGTCACTAACTATCCTAGCATGCAATTAAGCATGACATATGAACAACTCCTCACCTTACAGCTATTGGAATTTAGTAAAACATTTAAAACCCTAACCAACTATCAACAAGCTTCTATGATCTAACGGGCCCATTTAATCATAATAATCAAAACACCAAGTAATTGATTAAACATAAACCCTAAATCTAAAGAACACAATCAAAAGATAAAAGATCTACGTGAAGCAATAGTTAACAATCAATCAAGATAATGAATACTTATACGCATCACGAAAACAAAATCAAGTCTTTTACTATTAAATCAACGAAACCATAATCAAAGCATAAGTCCAAAACAAGAATCAAGCTCAAACATGTTCATCAAACCTAGGTAGACATGAAGTCTAGCCTAGCATCATTATTAAAAACAAAGAGGAAAGACATCAAGAATAATGAACAAGGAATGAAAGTTAGAGCGATAAAACCCTTTGCGATTGATCCTCAAACACCCGGATGAAAGCTCTCTCGATCCTCCTTGGTTCCTAGCTTCAAATCACCTTCAACACTTGGTTATCCTTCTCAAAATCGACTGCCAAAAGCTCTTCATTCGTATAGGTTTGCATCCATTACATAATAAACGAGCTGGGCCTTGGTTTAACAAAGTTTGGCTGGTCAGGAGTCCCTAGCCGCCCCGCGAAGGCATCCTAGGAATTTGCCTAGGCGCGGCGCGGCGTGCTCTAGGGAGTAGCTACGACATTTTCTTCTTATTTCTTGATTATTCGTTGCTTAATCTTCGCTAAATCGTGTGTAATTCTTTCTTGAACTCCAAGCTACGATAAGAACCTTCTAGACCTTCTTTCCCTTGACCACCAAAACACCATCTACATGAAAACAAATCAAAACTCTAAGTGTACTAATCATGTAGCCGGTGACGATTAAAACGAACATAAACTTCTTATGAACTGATAGAAAGAATTAGAACTTAACATGCAAGACATCAAACGATATAAAACAAGACACAAATTAAATACTTGACTCAAAACCTTAAAACATAAAAGATTAACAAAAGACGAACTAAACCAAACTCAAAATATTACGGAAACACAACTTTACACGGGATTCGAGATGTATAAATACATGTATATCAAGCTATCACAACCTTCTGGGTCTTCGGATCGAACAACCGGTAAGCTTTGGACCCAGTCTCGATTCCGATATGCATTAAAATCCTTGAACGATTGTCGATCTTTTCAAGTGAGTTCTCACTATCTTTGCATACGCCACACAACCAAACACTTTAAGATGAGCAATATTCGGTTTCTTTTGTTTTAACATATCATATGGCATTTTCTCCTTTAGGGCATGAGTAGGAATCTGATTCTCCATGTACGTGGCATGTCGGATTGCCTCACCCCATAAGTAATTCGGAACACCCATTGCTTTTAACATACTCAGTGTCATCTCCAATAAGGTTCGGTAACGTCTTTCAACCACCTTGTTTTGTTGAGGTGTGTATGGTGTCGTTAGATGTCTTTGAATGTCTTCCTTGTTAGAAAACTGGTTGAACTCATGTGAGGTAAACTCACCACCTTGGTCGGTATGAAATGTCTTAATCTTTTCCCTAAGATCACTTTCAACTATTTCTTCTTGAAAGCTTCAAACGCTTCATCTTTAGCCTTCAACTTATACGTCCAAACTAATCGTGAGTAATCATCGATTAAAACAAAAACGTACCTGCTACCCGCCTTTTTTTTAGGGGTAATCGGTCCACATAGATCACCGTGCACAAGTTCTAGGGCTCGAGTTGCCCTAAAAACCGAATTAGGAAAGGACTGCCTCGTTAATTTGCTTCCCGACCAAACAAGATTCACATAACTTGTTTTCATGGGTAACGCCACGCATCCCTTCAACCATCTCCCTCCTAGTCATTAGCTTTATTGACTCAAATTTCAAGTGACTAAGCCTAGCATGCCACAACCAACATGTTTCTTCAATTCGGCTAAGTAAACTAACCGGTTTACCAATCTTTAATTGTATCCGGTATAGCCGATTGGGGGAACGAGTCACCTTCATCAATACCCTACCTTGCCCATCATGCATCGTAAGGTAGTTATCTTTAATATGAATATCACACCCGTGTTCCGAGGATTGACCGAGACTACTAATATTGCTTCAAAGACTCGGTATAAAATAAACATCCGTAAGCAAACGGTGTTCACCATTTTTAGCCTCAAATAAAATCGACCCCTTAACTCTTATATCAACATAGGAGTCATCCCCAAACTTAACCTTTCCCGTGACACGATTGTTAAGTTCAGAAAAGAAAGACTCGTTACCCGTCATGTGGTTACTCGCGCCATTGTCCAAATACCATTCATCCTCATTTTTGGACTCGTAGTTTCTGGGTATAACCTTCTTTTCGTTCGAGAACATCGTTCCCTTAACATTCTTAATCATAAACAATGATGGATCCCTTGTCTCGAATGCCTCAACTAACTTTGCTTCCCCTTGAACTTTTTGTTTTCGGTTGGGACACTTGTGTACAAAGTGTCCAAACTCATCACATCGATAACATTGAGCCTTTGAGAGTTCTCGAGTTATTCCCTTATGTTCACGGTTTTCACCGTTCAAGGCGTTTTCTTGATGACCACAGTTTTGACCCGACCTGCAACCACCTCGTCCTCTCCCTCCTCCACGTCCACAACCTCCACGAGTGGACTCATGATCATTGTACCTACTACTTGAGGATTCAGACCTATGAGACATAAGCTTGCCTTGGGTTTCGGAATGCATGTCTTCTTCCCGAATCTGCTCCTCTTATGCTTTTAAACGTCCCACCACATCTTCAAACCCAACAATTTTCAGATCCAAAGTTTGTTCAATAGATGCAACAATTTGAATAAACTTACATCTGGGTAAATAAACTTACTTCTTGACCATCTTAGTTTCCTCGATCACCTCCCCTAAACTCACCGCCTTTGACGCCGTAAACGATAGTTTCGCCACAAACTTATCAATGGTTTCTGTCTCTTTCATCCTCATACCATCAAACTCATTCACGTGGGCTTGCAATCTTGCCTCCTTAACCCGATCTTATTCGCATTCCAAATCTCCTTGGTCGACTCAAGATTGCCCGCTTGCATGATTGTCGCTTCCGGGATCGACTGATAAATCAACGCAATCGCGATGTTGTTTTTATCATCATCGGTTGCGTCCGGGCCAATGGTATCCCAAACCTTATGCACGTTCAAGTGTATCATCATTCGAATTACCCATACCGTGTAATTGGTAGAGGTATGCATGGGACTTTGAAATGCATTTGGGTTCCCGCTCCTACTCACATTGCTCGTCTTCATTGCTTCCTTATCACCCATCGTTCTTCGTAAAACTCGTAACCGCCAAAAGCAATCAATCAAGTTTTGTTAAACCAATATATTAAACATACGTAGACTACCTTTTTTTACGTTAGTGAGTTTAACTTCTTGCACCCAAATTTGTTGAATATAATAATAATTTGAGTTCAAAACTTCAAACCAAAGTTTTCTTTTTCAAATTAATATCAACTCCCGACACAAGACAATAATTCACCGTCTACTCCTTGGATGATGCGCCTTTTACAGATGTACAGACCTGCACGGCTTGAACAATTTGTTGAATATAATAACAACCGGTCACAATCTTAATCGGTATGTTGTCTGATCCGGTGCACCTCCTCACACAATCGCTGACTTCCGATTTGGGTCTTCTGGCTTTGATGCCGGTTCAAGAACGAATTGATAACGGAAACATAAACAAGCACACGATATTTAGGTAAACCTCTCGTATTATTATAATCAAGAAACAAGGTCAAAACTTAAATACAATAATTCCTCTCATAATACAATAACCCTATCATGGCTAGGGTTGTTCAAAGGGTAAGACCCTACCCTTTTACCTAATACCCTACCCGGACCCTTTACCCATTTAGGAAGAAACGTGGACCCGGGACCCTACCCTCTAAACAATAAAAGGGTCGGGTATAAATAAAGGTTTTAAGGGTCCAAACCCTCTACCCTTTAAGGCAGTAATCACATCTCTTTTTCTGCATTTACTAGTTGCATATCTCATATATGAGTTTAATATATGAATCCTAGAACAATTATACTTTTATTTAATAACATAATAAAGTTTAACTTTGAAAGTTAATCATCTATTTGAACTGATGTATATAATATTCACATTTACAAATTACATGTAGAGAACAATTCAGTGATTCCCATATATATGTTTCCAGTTAGAAGTATGCCTTTATTTTTGTTGTTCTTAGTAATTGGGAAATTTCGGATGAATCATATATGAAATACAAATCTCTCATAAATTTCAAATTAATCGCGAATCTCATATATATATATATATATATATATATCTAGAAACTAGTAAACGGGTCAAGGGTTTGGAAAAGGTTCGGACCCTTGAAACTCTTTTACCCTTTAAGGTGAAATTTAAATACCCTTTACCTGACCCATATTATATATTTGGGTCTAATTAAGGGTTTTGTGAGTTAGGTAATCGGGTTTCAAGGGTCCGGCCTTTATCTTGCTCACCCCGAATCATGGCTATGTATTTATAGGGTGACCCAAACTTGGCCAACAAGTAATCCCAAATTTAAAGCCCAATTGCAACCCCATAAACTCATTACATTATTAATGAATTCCAAATGCCCAATAGGTCCAACCCGGTCACCTACATGTGACGGACCTAATAATATGGAAATTACCAACAATCTTATGGAAAGCTTTAACCATAAATGAACGGAAACACTAAGTAATGGATCAACCTATGCAGTCCTGAGTCACATAAAACCAATTCCTGCAAGCAAGATTACACTCGAATCGATCTAACCGTAAGCATATCAAATCACATAAACATATCAAAATATAATAACATAAAACCAGAATATAATATTAACAATAGACTTTCAAACCATGCCCATTAAAAGCCGAAATAATCGTTAATCAACCATTATTCAATCAATATCTTGACGATTCTACAAGTTTATCCTCTTAATATGTGAAACATCAAAAAGGTGAGATATTCACGCTAATATATTTTCAAGCTCTAATCAACTTCTCCGGCCCCAAAATGTTCTTCGCAACCGTACAAAGCCCCCCCACCCCACCCCACCACCACCACCACCACCACCAAGAAAAACGACTTAAATAGGTTTCCAAACAAGTTGTCTCGTTGGGAGATCGCTCACGGTCCGTCTAATGATGCAACTGACAGTGACGTCCTAAGTAGCACGGGTACGGGACTAGAAAACGGGGGCGTTACAGGAAACAGCAAAAATCAAAAATCTAAGATATGGGCACGACAAGGGTACAACCTAAAAAATACAAATATATTAAACAAAGTCCAAAATAGATTTGATATAAAGTGCAAACTCCAAATGGATCAGTACCAGTAGAAGATGCTCCTTGTGTTGTGTCTTGGGAAGCCATAATGAGATGGTTATGATCAAGTGATGAATATTGATAAACGAAGAATTTCTTTAAGAATTGATAATGATAAGATAATGGAGATGGACTAGTCTTGATGTTGATAGTGATTTTGAGAATTGTTAATGAGAATTGAGAAGATATATGGCATATGGATGGAGGATAGGATAGTTCGTTCACTTAATTGAATTATGTTAATTCCCTGCCGTCATTTATTTTATTTATAATAAATAAGGAATTTGAAAAATTATTCAAAAAACCCTAATTTTCTATGGAAGCGTTTCAGAGTCTTCTACCATGATGCCTGATGGTCGGGCAAAAGTCGTGTATATTATTATATTATTTGTTTACTTTTAGTTTAAATATTATATGAACTTTGGTACTTCAAGCGTGTTTATGTGTTTCAGGATACTTGACGTTAAGGACGCCTATCGGGATGAATTACGGGCTTGGAACGAAGATGTAGAAGACTCATAATGATTAGCAAGCTTTCCGATGCAAAATAAATGAAGAAAATTCTGTCAGACACCCTTAGCGCGGCGCTAAGGGAGTTTAGCGATACTCTAAAGACTCACATCAGGAAAGTAGACTTTAGAGAAGCACTAAAGTCTCACCCCCTGGACTTTAGAGACGCTCTAAAGTCCTCCAGACGGGAAATTAAAACCTAACTCTATTATATTGAGTTTTCAGCCCCCATTCGACCTATCCTTCATTCCTTCAACCAAGTACAAGCCCTAGGACGATTTTCTACCATCCCGAAGCCTCCGGTTCGTCCGTTCATCGCATGCTTTCATCCTCTCATCAGATAAGCGAATCCTTCGTGATGCCGATGTCAGGCTAAACCATTGTATTCACTTTAGGCTAGGGTTTTGTGTAAACTAACTTTGATCAGATTCTATGTTTTGAATGAGTATGAACTTGATTGATTGTTTTTAATCTGGTTTTACATTACGAATTGATTGTTTAAACAGTTTATGATTTTGATTGTCAAACTTTGCATCACTTTTCTGGTTGTGTTCATCACATGTAGGGTTAGCTCTTATGTCATTGAACTAATAATCGTTAGTCATCGCTTATAACTGGTTTTCATTGGTAATTGGGTAAACCGGAGTTCAGTTGTGTCAACAATTCGGTTAGGGTATCGCTTGTCCTCACAACCCAACTGTTAGGTTTAGTAATTACTGCGCAATTAATCTTAAAGAATCTGTGATTAGTCTGTTATCACTTTACCTGAACCTAAAGTGAATCTTTCTCTCATAATTGTTTACAGCTTTAAAAGTAATCGTGTGTTATAATAATCATCTTTATAAACCGCTTGACATCGTCTGTGCACATTAGTTAATTAATTAGTAATCATGAACTTTACTTGCACTTTCCACTGATTCCTTGTGGAGACGACCTTACTTACCCGTACTAGTTATAGGTATTTAAGCATCATAAATACTTGTTTTTGATTAGAGAACGATATCTACATCAAAAATGGCGCCGTTGCCGGGGAATCAACGCGCAAAGTGCTAGTTTAGTGTTTTGTTTACTTTTAGTTTTATTTTATTTTTGTCAGTTTTACGTTTGGTATTTGTGTGTCTCATGTGTGCAGGTAACTCAAGATGACATGGAGTCGGGTCTATGGACCACATGAAGAATATAGGGCCGTGAAGGATGATGACTCGTACCGTACACATTCATATCATGGCCCACCATCACCAAACTCTCAAGGCTTCTACAAGTCAGATAACCAAAGGAGCTTCAACCAGCAGGGTCGCAACATGCGGCACCAAAATTATTCATCGCCTCAATGTGATTATAAGGGTTATTTTGGGTCAACAACAGGTAACCATGAAAATTCGTATCAAAGCAATTCTCAATCTGAGAAGAGAATTAATTGTTACCAGTTTGAGGATGATTCGGAGTATGATAGTGAAGGGTCCGATACGCCAACTTTTGTAAGTTATCAAGAGGAGGATGGCTACTACTACCATGAACATCCTCAACCAATATATGAGGAAGTCCCTCAGTATTATAGTCATGGTGGTACTTATCAAAGGAATTATCAGCAGGACAAAGAAGATTCCTTGGGTAACAAAGAAGAGTCTATTCAAGACGTGATTGAGTTACTGACGCAAATGAATCAGAGGTTACAACTTCAGGAAACGTTTAATGCTGCTCAAGATAAACTGGTGAGTCAACTATTTGAAGATGTAACTCAAATTAAATGAGAACGAGAGAAGTTGGTTAGTGGTGCCGTGGTGGATGATGAAGTGATAGATGAGCTTCAGGGGATTTTAGAGCACGAAGTGGAGGAAGAGGTTGTGGAAATTAATACCACACCATCAATCATTAAAGAGTCAAAAATTACAATGGTTGTGATTGAAGATGATGATATAGGGGGAGAGAGTTCAAATTTTTAAGGTCATGAAGTTGAAAGTTTAGACTCGGTTGAAGACTTAACAACCTTTGAAAGACTGGTGATTGAAGTAACTTATGTGAATCCTAATTGTTCTCCCATACTAGTCACACTGATAAATGAAGTTGGGAGAAATAATGAAAGTTCAAGAAAAAGAAAGGTGAGTCTAGAAGACCTTGAGAAAAGCTTTATGAAATGGCCTTGTATTCGGTCTACACGAGTATTAACAATGAGAAATATGGTGTGGGTCCGACATGTCACATACCGAGCTTACACGGGAAACTCGGTGGGAAAATGCTCGGTTCGGCACCGATAAATATTTGATGTTTCAAAGATAAGAAACAGTGTGTGGGCTCGGCGTGTTCGTTACCGAGCATATGTTGGAAATTCTAAAGGTAAATTTTCGTTCACACCGACCCGTAATTGTTTATCAGACATCTTGAACATAAAGGAAGAAGCGGAGCCGAGGTGTGTCAACTACCGAGCTTTTACAGGGAATTCGGTAGGGAAGTGTCCGCTTAGACCACCGTAAACGTCATACCAGGTAACGGTATGGCTGAAGACTTTAACAAAAACTTAGCGCTAACCGAGAGGCAACCCGGATTTTATTTTCAGTTTGTATTTTATTTTATTTTATTTTATTTTATTTTATTTTATTAGTTCGTTTAACCGTTTTATTTTAAGTGTACCACTATAGAAAAAGTCAAGTGTGGGGATACCACACGGGAAAGTCGGAGTTTTATAGTGTTTCGGTGAAAAAATTTTAAGTTACGAGGTTTTGGATATCCGACGTGCTTTCATGTTCCTTTTTCTACGGTTGATTCAGGTACGTGTATATTTTTGTTGTATTTGAACTTTGTGGGTGTTGTTCACTATAAACCCTCACGAGACCTCACTTGTCCACCCGGGCTACCGGGGGGATTTAAAGGGCTTGTTGCATACGCTAAGTGCAATCGTGATTCCTACGAAAGTGAGTTAGGTCTTTTAACAATTTTACTAGTTTAACAAATTTAATTATGAAATTTATATAACTTGGCTTGGTAATTAAAATTAACGGTTTTGTAAACGGTTTAAAAGACCTATCCTAATGGTTGTGAGAAGTGTGCTTCTACACGTGTGAGGGTTTGCAGATACTGTTGAGTGAATTGAGGAGCCGGGTTCGTTGAGCGCAAGCAAGAGTATATTTGAGTGGCTTATTTTCCTTATCAGGTGATTTTGTTTTCATAATTCTTTTTGTTTTCTTAGTTTTATTGTTAAAAGTGTAATTGTATAGTTGTATAATTTTTAGGACCATCACATTAAGCCCGGTTTTAAAATTAATAAAATAAGAAATAAATGTTAACCCCGTCCTCGTTAATGTTCTTATTAAATGCTAAATTTTAAACATTGAGAACAATGTCAACTTCAATTGTGGGGATGGGGGTAAAATTAAAATTTTTGCCTTATAGTGCCTTGATTGTGCGCAAAAGCTGGAATTGTAAATAATTTATTGCTATTAGTAATGCCAAGTAGAGGTCTTTGGTCATGGTCAGTTTTTAAGCTTCTCGAAAGTCTTCCCATGCAAATGTTTTTCAAAAAGGAATTTTGAAAATTGGATCGTTTAGGCAGGGATAACGAGTCATGGGGACAGGTACACATGTTTATATCGTCATCCCTATTCTTCCGGTACGTGTGTGAGTTGACCCAATATATATAATACACATATAATATATAGTACACACATGTCATTTGAGTGCTTTCATTGATGTTCATGGATTACGGGATCGTAGTTGACAAAATGCAAAAGTGATAGAGGCAATTAGGTTAAGCCTCGTCTGGATGAGCGAGAGTGTGGGTACTAGGGGGTTGGGCCTCATACATTATACATATGAGGATGGTTAATGAGAGGGGCGGGGGGTTGGGTCCCTTAGAAAACCTTTCTTGGACTTATTTTTCATTTGGTTAACCCCGACATTATGTTACGAGACGATCCGGCTTACTAGGTTTATTTGTAATTGTATTTGTTTTTGATTTTGTATCTGTATTTGTTCCTGTATTAAGCATTATGTTAGTATGCTTTTAAACAAAAAAAAACCAAAAAAAAAGAGAGAGAAAAAAAAAATAAAAAGCCAAAGAAAAGCTCAAAAAGAGTCAATGTTCTAGTCAGTATTGGTTGTAAATGAAAGTCAGTGAGTTTGTTTAGTTGTTTAGTCATTGGAATAAATTAAGTCATTGTTTATTTAGTTGTTTTGTAATAAGTCGGATCAGATCGTTTGAGCTACTTCAAAAATTCCCTTCCATACCCTTACACCTGACCCCGTTACAA
The DNA here is from genome assembly GCF_021521415.1 of Bidens hawaiensis. Taxonomy (NCBI): domain Eukaryota; kingdom Viridiplantae; phylum Streptophyta; class Magnoliopsida; order Asterales; family Asteraceae; genus Bidens; species Bidens hawaiensis. Next base: position 80,783 of record NW_027493821.1, read on the forward strand.
CCCTTTTAAGACCTCTTGATTTGCATTTGTGTCAAAGCACTTTATGAATGAATATTTGCTAATGAGTGATACTGAGAGCAGAGTGATATTAGCACATCTTTTGTTAGTCCAGATATTAAACCGAGAGGAGAGATGTTATATTATGAGAGGTGTGACCATGTGTGCCTTAACCGGAAACAAAGTACACTTGTTTAGGCGGTTCCATAGTTTTAAATTGTAGCATTAAATTATTTGGTGGGTTATTAACCTTGACAGTGTCAGTTCTTGGGAATTGGGTTTGACCTTATACCTCACTAGTATTAATCGTGGTAATATATGAATCATCGAACGAGGTGTATGTGTTGCATGAGAGTTTGCTTGAGGGCAAGCAAAAGATAGTGTGGGGATGTGATGGTCGGGCAAAAGTCGTGTATATTATTATATTATTTGTTTACTTTTAGTTTAAATATTATATGAACTTTGGTACTTCAAGCGTGCTTATGTGTTTCAGGATACTTGACGTTAAGGACGCCTATCGGGATGAATTACGGGCTTGGAACGAAGATGTAGAAGACTCATAATGATTGGCAAGCTTTCCGATGCAAAATAAATGAAGAAAATTCTGTCAGACACCCTTAGCGCGGCGCTAAGGGAGTTTAGCGATACTCTAAAGACTCACATCAGGAAAGTAGACTTTAGAGACGCGCTAAAGTCTCACCCCTAGACTTTAGAGACGCTCTAAAGTCCTCCAGACGGGAAATTAAAACCTAACTCTATTATATTGAGTTTTCAGCCCCCATTCGACCTATCCTTCATTCCTTCAACCAAGTACAAGCCCTAGGACGATTTTCTACCATCCCGAAGCCTCCGGTTCGTCCGTTCATCGCATGCTTTTACAATATTGCTTAATACATGATCAAAATTTTGAACATTCATTAAGCAGTAGTAGTTACAATGTGGTGAAACGAATACCCCCCCCCCCCCAACTTATTGCCTGGGGAGCGGTGTTCCAAAATTTTATCGCCCCTCGTCGCCTGTTTTGTCACCCCGGTATGCATGGCCTTAATTATTGTTATAATTAATTTTAAGTATATTTTGTTTTTCTTAACTTTTGAATATAATCTATTATAAAAATCCTATTAACATGCGCTACTTTTCGATTTATGTTCCGTATTGAACGAAGTTGTGCATGATTATTGACAGGTTATCTAAGCGTAGACGAATAAGTCCATAAAATTTTTTCATCTAGTTATTTGAGTTCTTTACTGTTGCAACTTGATTAATATTGTATACGATAGTGTTTTGCGTTTCGTTCTAACTTTTGTTATTTTACGTTTTAATGTGCCGCAACGCAAATGCGCGATTCAACATTTTTACTTATGGTTTTGTACAGTTTTAACGCCCACAACGCAACACACATTAACCTAGTTACACCATAAGTCATATTCTTTAATTATTGTATAAAAAGTTTAAAAAGATATATGATATGTTATTTAAATTGATTAAATATTAAAAAAACATCTTGTTTTAACGGTTACCGAATAAAGCGTAACAACCCGTGGTAACCCAATGGCAAAAGGCCAGTTCATACGTCCGCAATTGCAAACAGCGCATGCAGCCCAAGCCCACAATCTCCAACTTTTAGAAAACCGATTGAAATCGGATTCAAACTTGAGACATGTAGCCTTCATAGTTATGATCGTCGAGTGTGTAGTTGGGTTTGAAAACAAAGATGGGGATGGACTCTAATATCTTCAGAAGAGGGTGAACAAGAGATTGATGTGGATTGTTGATAAATCTTGGTTTGACTAATTAGATTGGTTAGGATGTTTAGGTCATTACTCATTAGGGTAATTTACGATGATTAGGTTTAACTAGATGTTTTAATTGGTGTGTATCGTACGAGGTTAGATGTTAACCAGCGTTCACGCGTTTAGCACCGGTAATATAATACAACGTAGGATTTCTAACATAAATAATAGGCGCTCGAACTCGTTTTGTAGTTAATTAGTGTTCGGATATTTTATAAAAGTAATAATAAAATGTAATCGTATAACATAGAAATCAAGCCTCCTAGTTCGTTTAAATATACGTTTGAGTCGTTTAAAAATATCACCAGTGCTTGTATATGTCGGATAAATCTGAAAGTTTGAGTAAGTCAAGTAAAAATAAATCACCTAAATTCAATGTTTTGTAGGCTAATGCTAGACTAGTTGTGATTAAACTTAACAAAATTTAATCGAATGAGAATTAACATAAAAAAATCATAATTAAGCATGTATGGAAAATGACTTGTTGTTTAGTGGAGAGTCATATATTCCTTTTCATTTCCAGATTATTGTTTAATGTGAGTAGTTTTTTCATGGAAATATCACACCTCCTATCCCAACATTGAATGTACTTTTCTCTAGTGTACCTACTAGACATGGGCAAACATTTTCCTATATAATATAATATAATATGGCAAAATATAGTATGATATAATGTGATGTGATATGATATGATATAATATAATATGATACGATATAATACGATCCATTAGCATTACATAATGTAATACAGTAACAAAACTTAGCATAACGTTGCATAGCTTACCATATGTACAATAACATAACACAAAACATCACAACATAGCACAACATTTATGAGCCTAAAACGATTTTAGAGCCTATATATATATGGGTGCACGCATAAGAAGTTATTTTCATCCATATACAAAATATAACTCTTTATTTATTAACTTATTGTGTTTTATTGTGTTCAAACATGACCTCAATTGCATTGAAGATGAAATTCTTGGTCGTAATATTGTTTTTAGTCTATGGTACTCTCTATCTTTTGTTCCTTCGTTTTATTATTTAACATATAATTCCTAGTTTGTTGATGACAAACTGTATGTTGCAGGTTTGCAAACAACGTATGTTTTTGCCGATGGAGGATCGCTAGTGAGCGACCAAACACAATCTCTTAGCAAAGTTGAATCTATAGTTAAACATTGTAAAGAGGATAAGGATTGTGATGATTTTTGCGAGATCAGCGGGTATTGTAAGGATAACCTTTGTGATTGTATTAAGCATAAGTAATTCAGATATCACAATTTGTTCAACTTTGGCTTATTATAAAAAATAATGAATAAGAGTTACTCTAGTATCATTAACTTTTTTTTTCCCACGTCTTAAAATAGAATACTGAACATGAAACAAATAACCATATATATGGTTTTGTGAATCATGTTTACCAACTTGGACCAAGAAAATCATGAATGTACTAACCACGTTATAGTTATGGACAAGAAGTTTAATGAGTCGGGTAATGAGCTAAGATGATCGTTAGGTTAGAATTCCTAAATTTAGGCTACTCATAAAGGATCAATACACCAAGGAAAAGTCTAGAACACACTTTCAAGATTTAGACTTAATATGATGAAATAAAGTTATGAAGTCATGAAAAGACTTGGACAAATATGGGTGTTTCCTTGTAAATGCCTTGGTTGTATGGATAAGTCTAAACATGAAGCATTCTAAATAAGAACTGAAGGTGGTTAATGATAGGTAGAGAGTTGAATGTTTTTGTGTAAGACACCTTCAAAGTTACTTTATGAAGTTTTCATAGCAATACAATTCATATTTTTTTTCTCTTCATGTTATCTTATGTTCTTGTGCAAAGCCCTTTCAAAGTTCAAAGGATAATGGGCTAATGGCATTATATACTTTATTGTAAAACTTTTTTATGTTAAATTTGTATATAATAAGTAAATTAGGAGGTCATTTATCACAATTTTACGAGTCTTTCATTTACCTTTCCCGTTTATCTTTATTTAATAAATAGAGTGAACTGCGGTTTTCGTCCATGTGGTTTGTCTAAATACACGGTTTTAGTCCAATAGTTTCAAAATTGCGATTTTCGTCCCTGTGGTTTCATTTCACTTGCAATTAAACCCGAATTCATTCCCCGTTAAGTTTGTTCGTTAAACCCATCAACATGCCCCTCATGCGAGGGGCATTTTTGTCCCTTTTCTCCCCAAATAAACTCAGTCGTAATTCGCAAGCCCCCCTCACGTGAGGGGCTCGGGTGTAGTTGGGGAAAAAACGACAAAACTGCCCCTCACGTGAAAGGTACGCTGATGGGTTTAGCGACCATACTTAACGGGGTTAATGAATTCGGTTTTAATTGCAGGTGAAATGAAACCACAGGGACGAAAATCGCAAGTTTGAAACTATTGGACTAAAACTACAGATTTGGACAAACCACAAGGACGAAAACCGCAGTTTACTCTAATAAATATTTTTGTTTATCGCTTCATTTTCTTAATACATGAATTTTATTTTTATCCATTACTTTTCTCGCTTGTCATTTTTCACATAATAATGAATTTGTTTTCCGCTATGTTTTTTAGTTTTTCAATCTTTATTGAAAACTATTTATTATTTTCTTTATTCGCCCATTTAATGCATGAGTTATTAGTATAGTAAAGTTTGAATCTGATTCCAAATTATTTAATTTTTCAAGCTTTAGTTAAACTGACATTAAAGGGGAAGTGAAAGAAGGTTTCATGTTTGAATCCGATTCTAACTGGGTTTTACCAAGAACAGGAGATGGTGAGTTCAGACTACCCAACACTATCTACGAACAGAAGGATACTTTGTTATTATTACGATCAGACATGGAAATCAACGAATTAGGTCACGAATTTAGATTTAGGTCATGCCACTGCGTGAAATCGAAGTCTACGATCATAAATCTTGCGTACCTATTGTATGATAAACCATTTATGTACAATAACTCACCTCGCTCGAACTAATATTGCAATAGCAATACCGGTAAAATAAATAATCAATCATGTAAATTGACGTTATTACCCCTGACCACGTATAGACGCGCTTGATCCTAGACTAGTCGTCCTGTCCCGATATTTAGTGTAGCCAGCCGGTGGGTGAGGTGACGTCACCTCTTCATAAACTTAAACTGAACCATGGTTAAGTAAACAAACAACACACCATAACCATTGCCTATATCTCCTCCTTCCAGATCTTCCTCCGTATTATTATTATTATTCTGGTAAGCAATCGCCAATTTCTTTTCGTTTCGGTTGCAATATTATGCGTAACAACTAACAACTTCATCTCTTGTTTCTTCACTTGCAGAATTTTGAATTGGATTTGAGCTATGGGACTGTTTGATGGATTACCTGTTCCTAAAGATAAACAGGTCGCTCACTTCACTTCTAATTCCACCAATTTTTTATTAAATTCATTTTAGGTTTTTAGAATTATAGTGAATCTGCCATATGATGTCATGTGTTAACTAATTTCAGTTATAATAATATTGATTGACAAGGATATCCGATATCAGGTTAACCATAAGTGAACGCCGTTATGGTTAACTGAAGCTGATTAACCAACCATTCCGTTATGGTTAATGTGTCTTCATTAACCGACTTTAACCATAACCTAACCGAACCGACTTTGTACACCCCTAGCAAGAGTTGGTTATATGAGATGTGATTTTAGATTTTTTAGAATTATAGGAATTTTAGTGGAAACTGCCGATTGATTTAAGTATGACACTGATACGTTTCGGATCATACGATTGTGTAAACTAATTTTAGTTATGATAATATTGATAGGGGGCCCGGGATCATGGCAGGGTAGCAGTTTAATTTTATGTGTTTACAACAAGAGTTAGGGGTGAGCGAAAACTGAACCATAACCAAAAACTGAATTGTTAACCCAGATTAACCATAATGTGTATTCGACTATTTGTTAACCTACTTTAACTAAAGCTGAACTGAATCATGCATGTTTGTGTTTTGGATATGGTTATGGTTTAGCCTCCATAACCGAACTAAACCGACTTTGCACAATCCTAGCAAGAGTTGGTTATAAGAGTTGGGATTTTAGGTTTTTAGAATTATTGGAAATTTAATGAAAATCTTCCTGTTGAAGTAGGATACAGAGACATTTTGGATCATATGATGTGTTTAACTAATTTCAGTTATAAACTTATAATGACATTGATAAAGGGGCATCGATCTTGGTGATATAGCAGTTTAGTTTTATGTATTTACAGCAGGAGTTGGTTATAAAAGATGTGATATTAGGTTGTTAGAATTATAAGAATTTCAATGGAAGTCTTCCGATTGAAGTATGGTACTGACACATTTGGGATCATATCTATGTTGTCAAAAACCCTCGGGCGTGCCTAGGCCTTCAGGCAAGGTGAGGCGCAGGGAAAGCGCATTGCTGACCCCAGGAGACCTTCGGGCAAGGTGGTCAGAAACATCAAAAAATGGCCTGGAACCAGCCTAAACTTTCCCTAAACAAGCCTAAAACATGTTTAAAACCCCCAAAAATGGTATGATTATGCTATGCGTCTTGTTTATCCCGGGTCCTCTCTTTATAAATACCCTACGCCTAGGCACAAGGCTCAGCCTTAGTGCCTTTAGTGTGCCTTGCGTCTTTGACAACTATGCATCATACAATGTGTGTTAACTAGTTTCAGTTATAATGGTATTTATAAGGGAGCTTGGATCATGGTGGGATAGCAGTTTAATTTTATGTGTTTACAGTAAGAGTTGGTGAAGAAACACGGATCTATTCCCCTTGACGGGTCTTAGATCCAATGAGTCCACAGGGTAGAATACGGTTAACTGCCAATACGATATGAACTCAATTCCCAAAGTCTAGCGACGTGAACCTGCAAAACAGACACCGTGAGCTCGTTACGGGAAGGACAAGAGGGGGGGGGGTCTTCCCGTAACCACCCTCCGGCGTGAGAATAAGTACAGTTCTGACGAAGATAATGCACTTAAGTAAATAATTAGAGTACAGTGGGAGTGAATGAATACCTCATGATGGTTGAGAAGGTATTTATAACCGAAGAGTGTGGGAAGATGATTGGGCCAGCTGTCCCTTTGGAAGATGCTCTTGTAACCGCATGGACACGTGTCCTCATACGATAGGTTCAACTTATACGTTGCATGTGCATGTATAACAACCTGGACACGTGTCTTCGTAGGATAGGATGATAGACAACCCTGGCCATGTGCAGGTTATAACGGCCTTGCTAGGTGTCCTTTACTGATTGGCCGAGAGGTCACATATTGCTCAAGAAAGCATCTTGGTAGATCTTCTAGAATGTTATTGGTTAATGACAGCTGTCCAGGGGCATTACCTCATGGTCATTTACGCGGACGGGTACTCCGTCTTGCGGATGACTTCTGAGGGTGCCAGGATGCTTCCGCATGTCTTGTGAGGGTGCTTCTTCCTCAAATAATTATGCGGGTGATCCATATGTCCCGCGGGTGCCTTATGAGGGACCTCTGATTGACCCGCGGGTGATACTTGGGTCTTTTCAGTACCCTACCTCTATAGTTGGTTATAAGAGATGAGAGGATTTGGAATTGTTGGATTTAATTTCTTGATATTAATTGTATGGTTTTTTTCAATTGCAGTATTTAAGTGAAGACTTAGAGAATATAAATGAGAGTTGGACTGTGGCACGATTTGATTCGTTACCTCATGTTGTCCATATCTTGACTTCACCAGATAGAGATGGTGAAATCCAAGCATTGAAAGACCAGAGCGATATTGTTGAGGAAGTTGTGGATGAAGTTGTTCAAACTTATCATGGTGGATTCAACAGAGCAATCCAGAATTATTCACAGATATTGCGGTTGTTTAGTGAGTCTACTCAAAGTGTAGGAAAACTTAAAGTTGATTTGGGTAATGCAAAAAGGTGATTAGTGCTCGTAACAAACAGTTGCATCAGCTTTGGTATCGGTCCATGACATTGAGGCACATAATCTCTTTGTTAGATCAAATTGAGAACATAGCTCAGGTTTTTGTTCACCTTACAACTGTTATATATTGCTTCAAGAAAGATATGACCGTATGCGATGATGGACAATATTTAAAAGAAAATGTGAATTGTTCTTATGTTTCAGGCTCCAACTCGTATAAACAAGCTCATTGATGACAATCAGTTATACGCAGCAGTTCAAGTACACGTTCAATCAGCTAGAATGCTTGAAAGAGAGGGACTTCAGACTGTGAGTCAACTTAAAATATTCAGATTTTACATGCTATTAATCAAGTATTTAGATAGGGAGATTAAAGAAATTTGCTTTTTGATTTATTTGTGACTTGCACATAATGACTTGAATGTACTTGACAATGAGATTACACTAATCTTGGTTATGATATGGTTCATACTTAAGGAGATACACCTTTAAATACCTAGTTCCCCCTTGAGACATGTTTATGTTTAACTTAGAAAACTTACATCCTAGTTGGTTTGGCTAGGTTGGTGCTCTTCAAGATGTCCGATCTGAGCTGGCAAAACTGCGAGGAGTTCTCTTTTACAAAGTGTTGGAAGCTTTGCATGCCCATCTTTATAATACTGGTGAATTTAGGTAAATTCTCTTTTTCGGTTTATGACATGTAGCAATGATTACTTGTGCTATTTGTTTTTTTATTATATCATAGATGTAAGGATTCTTGCAGCAATTATACTTAAAAAAGAAGAATGCCATTATCTTTTAGAACTGATAATTTTTTTAGTGCAGCTCAGCTACACATAGTATGTTAGAGAAGGATGATGCTATTCCAACCACAACCGTTGCTGCGTTTGCAATGAGTAATTCTCAGTCTCTCTCACGAAGAACCAGATTGCAAAAAGGTGATAATGTTGGTGCATCTGGATTTGCTAGTTCTGTTGATGGAGGGTAAGATGAATCTCAATTCTTAACGGAAATCTTATGCAAAAAGTTCCTATCTTGATGCTTTTGTTGTGGATCCGTTTTCAACCATGGATCACTTTAGACACATTTCACATGGATAATCTTTTGTTTCTGTTTCAATTTATTTCAGTTCCTCATATGATGGTCATGATGATGATGACATTCATGATGGTGCTGACAATAATGGAAAAGATACAAAGAGCGTTCCTCGTCTTCCACCATGGCTTTTGGAATCGACTCCTGATGAATTTGTTGTATGAACTGTGCATACTATATAACCTCACCTTATAATTTTGAAAAGAAAGCTTATCTTCTCTGATAATATAATAATGAGTTTCTAATTAACTGTAGGAAACAATGAGAAAAAGTGAATCTCCTATTCATGTGAAGTATTTGCAAACTATGGTTGAGTGCCTTTGCATGCTTGACAAGGTTGCAGCTGCTGGTGCTATAATCTGGTATTGAAATCTTTTTGTTCATAAAAATATTACACCGATACTGAAATTTGTTATATATTCATGTGCAGCCAAAGATTAAGACCAACAATTCATGACATCATCACATCAAAGATTAAAGCTCAGGCAGAATATGTAAATTCTTCCAGACCTGGTGTGGGCCATGCTGCTCGAACTACTACAACAGGTCTTCAGTATGTAAAAGGACAGTTACATAAAGAACATAAAAATGGGACATCATTAGCTGTATCACTTATGGCAGTTAGCCCTGTGACACCTGTCATGGCTCCTATGGGTGCAGCACAAACTGCAGCAAAGGAACTTCTTGATTTTATTCTAGATACTATTGTTCGAATATTTGGTTCGTATAAGTAACCTTGATGCTCATTGCACTGTGTACTTGCTATAAGTTTTTATTTGATAATGCTGTGTTTTTCAGATAACCATGTTGTTGTTGGGGAGTTGCTTGAATCAAAATCATCTCAACAAGCACACATGAATGCACCAAAGTCGTATGCGTGTGTGACATCTGGGAACCTTGATTCTGAAGCATCTCAGGCAACAGGTGGCTACACTATTGGTTTTTCTATGATGGTTTTACAGGTGCTTGATTTTGTTTTCAACTTTTGATTATTAATGTTTAGTCATTTATGTTAAGCTGCAATGTTAATATCGCAGAGTGAATGCCAAAAACTCATATGTGAGATCATGAGAGCAACTCCTGAAGCTGCATCTGCTGATGCTGCTGTTCAAACAGCTAGACTTGCAGGCAAGACTCCTTCTAAAGAAAAGAGGTAAAAAAAAGCTGTAGTTTATTCTCAATATAGCAATAGAATAGTAAATAAAGATTAAAGTTTTTTGTTAATTTTGGTTGCAGAGAAGATGGCCTTACATTTGCCTTTCGCTTCACTGATGCTTCGATTTCCAGCCAGGGTATGTTTTCATATGCTCTTTGTCTAATACATGCTAATAAATGCGCTGAAATTTAACTCTGGCTTGGTTAATTTAACTAATGCCAGGTGCTGATTTGATTCGCCAAGGAAGAAATAGAAAAGGTCAAAATGTCCAAGAAGGTTATGGTTCAGCTTCTGTCCTACCCGAGCAAGGAATATACCTAGCAGCATCTGTATACCGACCTGTTCTACAGGTTTGTCCCACTTTAAATCTGTTCTAAATTTCGTTACTTGTGCAAGCATACTGAACCTTTTTTGCATCTGCAGTTTACAGATAAAATCGCTTCAATGCTGCCTGAAAAATATTCTCAACTAGGGTAAGTTTGTTGCTGATTTAATGTTTCAGTGTATCATGCAATATTTATGTTTACTTTTATATATTTATTCACCATGCATTATTTGTATGGTGCAGAAATGATGGATTGCTGGCTTTTCTTGAGAACTTTGTAAAAGATCACTTCTTGCCAACTATGTTTGTTGATTACAGGAAAGGCGTGCAACAAGCAATATCAAGTATGTTGTTATCAGTTAGTTTCTTATAAGTTGTCCGAATGGAGTGAACAACCAGTTCAGTGTTTTAACATTTTATTCACCATGGACATAGTCAATCAATCAGTGTTTAACATTGTAGGGATGTGCATAAAACTGAATTAACCGACCCATGACCGAATTAACATAATATGAAACCGAACCAATATAACCAAACCTAACCAAAACTGATGGGTTGGTTTAATGTTTTTCTTGAAAACTGAAAGTATCGGGTCGGTTATGGTTACCGATATTTCCATCACTGACAGGACCGTTAACCAAGCTGACCCAACACGTATAACCGAATGCTATGTAATATATACAAATGCTAAATGTTAAGTCTCAGAATTTTCAAGCCCAAATGTCTAATAGCAATTTATTAAGTGGTAAAATATTTAAAGCCCAAACTTTCAGGCCCGATTACATTGTTTTGAGCTATGTTAATCGGGCCCAAACTTTTCATAAAAAAATCTACCTCATGGTTAACCGATCCATAACCTAACCGGATCAACATGTAAAACCGATTAACCATAACCGATCAGTTATAATTTTCTGGTTAACTGAAAGTTTGGTTATGGTTATGGCTTTGGGCCAGGACCGACCCATAAATACCCTTTGTTGGTTTAGATTATAATATTTTCCAAATACTTAATTGTAAAATAGTTTGTATATTCATAATATACAGTGAAATTTAATGTGACACTAGCAATTATCGAATTATTGTAGGTCCAGCCGCATTTCGCCCACGAGCAAACCCTGCTGCTGCTTACACGCCATCAGTTTCTAAGGGACGGCCTATCTTACAAGGACTTTTGACCATAGATTTTCTGGCTAAGGAGGCATGCTTCTTTTCTTCATAAGTCTTTTCTCATTATTTTGTTATCATATCACTGATTTTGACTTTACAATTGCGTTTAAAATTCCATAATATTATTGCAGATTCTTGGGTGGGCCCAAGCAATGCCGAAATTTGCTGGTGACCTTGTGAAGTACATGCAAACGTTCCTAGAGCGAACATATGAAAGATGTCGCGCAGCGTACACTGAGGCATGACTAGTTCGTTACCTGTTCTCCATTAGTTCATTACATATATTTAGTGTTTTGAGTTATGAGATATTTTCATATTTTTATCACCAAATTCCTTAGTTTTGTGTGGTTGGTTATATATCAGGTAGTTCTTGAGAAGCAAAGTTACATGCTTATTGGAAGACATGATGTTGAGAATCTAATGAGACGTGATCCAGCAAGTGCTTATTTGCCAACTTCACTTGCACATGCAAATGCAAATGCAGATAACCATATTTTTGATGCTGACACTGATGGTGTTGAGCTGGAAATTAGTGCATTACTTATGAAACTAAGGCCGATAAAACAGGTCATTTTTATTCTTTAATTAAATGTTTGCATATTTTGCTTTTATGGCGTTTAATTGTGCAGAACTCTAATTGTGTTTGCAGGAGTCTTTGATTCGTGATAACAACAAGCTTGTATTGTTGGAGTCCCTCAGTGATTCATTGGAATACATTGCTGACTCTATTGAAAGGCGAGTTCTATAATTAGATCTTTAAATATATATATTTTCACACGCTATCAATTTGATTCTTTAATTCTTAAAATATATTTTGATTGTGGTTCACATACAAGTTCGGGAATGCATCAGCAAAAGCATATGATACAACAGAGTTTGATGTGAAGCCGACATCTGCCCATCATAAACGAAACAGTAGTTTACCTCTGAAGGATCTAGCAGCATTTGCTGAGGATTACAGAAAGCTAGCAATCGATTGTCTAAAGGTTTTACGTGTAGAAATGCAATTAGAAACAGTTTTCAACATGCAGGTTTGTCACATTCAAAATAAATAAATCATTCAAGACCATTAAATGATGAATTAGCTTTTAACCTTTTAACATTGCTTTTAACAGGTAATGGCAACAAGGGAATATTTGGAGGACCAAGATGCCGAGGAACCTGATGATTATATCATATCTTTAATCACTCAGGTGAGCCTTGTATTTCAAGCTTCTTTCCTTGTTGAATTTCATATATGCCCCTGAAAACTTCTATATTAGCCATTCAAAATACTTTAAAGTTTCATATTTACCTATTTCATTATATACAATTTATAATATGATTATGAACATTATACCCTTCTCTTTCTCCTTACACTCTAAACTATCGTATTCCAATGTAAGTTTTATGTGAAGGGTCTTTTAGTCATTTTACAGCACTTAACTTGAAAAAGTAACGCCCATTCATTTTAAGGACCTTTCGTGTTACGTTTTCAAGATAGTGGGACCATACGTGTAATTTTTCAAACTTAAGGACCAAACCTGCAACATGCACACACCGCAGGGACCATTGCAGTAATTAACTTATTTTTAAATTATGATTAATTGTTAGGTAATTACTAAATATGATGTTATACCAAATTTCAAGGGGGATATATAAAATCACCATTTTCTTTCATTATTATAATTTTCTACTTTAATATTTTAATTATATATTTTCTTGTGACAGATAACTCGCAGAGACGAAGTAATTGCTCCTTTCATTGCTCCAGACAAACGGAACTATATATTTGGTGGAATCTGTGCTGTTGCATCACACGCGTCCATCAAGGTTTCTAATATCACTCCACATTATTTAATATTATATATATCTTTTTTTCTGGTTTTAAACTTGTGATTGTAATATATAGAGTCTCCATATATTTTTCAGGCTTTGGCAGAGATGAAACACATCAATCTTTTTGGTGTTCAGCAGATATGCAGGAACACAATCGCGTTAGAACAGGTTTATCATTTCTTTCTGAAGTTTGTTACTTTGTATACGATCTTGTGTGAAATTATTAAAATATTAAACCGCTTCTAAAAATTCACATAAATAATAATGTAACAGGCACTGTCTGCGATACCCTCAATCAATAGTGAGTCTATGCGAACAAGATTAGATCATGTCCGAACTTATTATGAGCTGCTAAACATGCCAGTTGAGGTACTATTTTTGGAAAATAATTATATTTAATATCTTTGGAAAATAAATAATGATGTATATATAATATATTTATTTGCAGGCCTTGCTTGCCTTCATTACCGAGTATGACCATTTATTCACTGCCATAGAGTATGTCTCGCTTGTTTATGATCTTGTATCTCAATTTCATTACAAGTTTACAACTATTGGCTTACCGTGGTTGACTTTTGTTGACCTGTTTTAGGTATTACAATCTTCTAAAGGTATAAGTTCCTGGACGCGAAGTTCCAGATGACGCTAAAGCTAGAATGGCAGAAATATTACCAGTTTAAGTGGTGTGATGGCATATATTTGTTTGTTTAGATGTTAAGAGGTTGTGTGTATGTGTTTTGTTTTTTAGTTTTTTTTTTCGGGCGGTATAAATTTTGTATTCTTTTGTGTACTTTTGGTATAAGGCCTCTTTTGGTCCGGGTGTCAAGAAACCATAGCAGCAAGTAGCATGTATTTTCTTGTAAATTGTTTGCAACAAGGTTTATAATGTCCTCTGTTCATGTTGGGGTGATTTTTTTATCTATTTATAAAGTATTGGAGTTCAGTATTTCGATGTGCGTTGGTTAGCAGGGTATATGTGGGGTTATGTAAGTTTTACTTTTTAAATAAGCATCTTTAACTTCAAGATAACGTTTTTAAAAAAAATCTGTCCGTGATAACTCTTTAGGAATTAAACAAAATCAACATATAAGAATGAAAATGAAAAAAAACTACAAAACATTCTTTTATAAAAAGTTCAAATAATTCTTTAGGAATTTGTTTAAGTTAAAAAGTTAATACGTATATATATAATACAAATTACATTAACGTGCTAATTGTGCGAATCAAGTGCTTTAATTAAATATATTATAACATCCTGCTTTTGATAAGAATTAATAAAATAAATTTCGTTCATTTTATAAAGTGTCGTGTGTTGGTTTAAATAAATAAACTAATAGAAGGTGAGCTTGGACTTTAGAAGATGAAAAATAAGGAATGGAATGGGCCTTAGGTCCATGGGCTTAAGGGAGTATAAATACCCCTTAAACCCTAAACCTTTCCATTTTTATCCATTCTCTACACCATAGCCTACACCTTGGAAAACACACACACCATCCTATAACCCGAACCAAGATCCGAAGTCGAAACCCAAGATTGTTGGTGCTAGATCGTTGTGACGAACCAAAACAACATCAAAGACCAGCTCGTGTTCGAATACCGACTCGTCTAAGGTACGTTTATATTTAGAAATCGTTCATATAGGTTCGGTTTGATTAAGGAAATCATAGATCTGTGTTAGTTTGTTATAAACGAATCCAAAACAACAAATCTTATGGAAATTGGTTAACATTTGATGGGTTAATTGTAAACCTAAGTAAACCCGTAACCTATATGCCTAAATCGCACCCCTTAAACATCGATGTTAGGCCGATTTGATGGTTGGGGTTTGTAGGCGCTGGTCAGACGATTCCGTTGATACCAAAATCGTGATATTTGGTTAAGAAACGAAGGTTTAATTGCAGATCTAAGATCTGTTGACTATTTGTTGTTCTTGACGATTTTGACTTTGACCCTTGAGTCAAAGTCTGGATAAGAACTATTGGTGATTCGTTATGGGTGATTCTTTAGCTAGTTCGTTATGGGAGCTTAGCGAACCAGAGGGTGATTCGTTAGCTAGTTCGTTATGGGAGCTTAGCGAACCAGAGGGTGATTCGTTAGCTAGTTCGTTATGGGAGCTTAGCGAACCAGAGGGTGATTCGTTAGCTAGTTCGTTATGAGAGCTTAGCGAATCAGAGGGTGATTCGTTAGCTAGTTCGTTATGGGAGCTTAGCGAATCAGAGGGTGATTCTTTACCCAATTCGTTAAGGGAAAAGTAACGAACTAGGAGTTTAATATAAAGACAGAATGGTCCCTGGACTTAGAAAAGAATTATATAATTACATAACAGCCCTTGGAGTTTGGCAATTTATGAAAGATACCTTTAAAGGTAAATGAGTAACGATTAACTAACCAGGTAATGATTTAATGAAGTAAAACAGCTTAGACGTGTAAGACTAAGTAAGTAGCTATGAGATGACTAGAGCGGTACTTAATACTGTAATTATTATACAGTTAGTCGTGCACAGCTCAAGAAGGGAATAACCGTAAACGGTGAACGCAACCGCATTGAGGTGAGTTTCTAGCCCCACTTCTGTGTTATGTTTTCGGGGCTGTGTGCATACTCGATATGTTTGTTAATACACTTATCCTAAGTGATAAGTGTATGCCTTATATGAATGATGTGAAATGTATGATTGATTGCTTGTTAGTACGTGAACGATCTTCGGATATTGCACGTATTGTCAGGTTGTAGTGTTACGTATAAGGTAAGTATAATGTATTTGCTTATATGTATGAATGCGATAAAGTTAATAAACGAAGGAAAGGCATGGTTGTATGGTAACGAGGAGGGACCAGACCCTAATAACATCTGTGATGTTAGGGACCAGACCCTAATAATATCTGTGATGTTAGGGACCATACCCTAATAATATCTGTGATGTTAGGGACCAGACCCTTATAATATCTGTGATGTTAGGGACCAGACCCTTATAATATCTGTGATGTTAGGGACCAGACCCTTATAATATCTGTGAGGTTATAGGGCGAAAGGCTCTTTAAAACGTATAATTATGTATGTAAAGAAAGTATGAAGGTAAGAATGAAAGTATATGCACTTATGTGTGTATGAAAGGAAGTTAAGAGGTTAAGTATGAAATGTAAGAAGGTATTGTATGATTATGTGATTAACTAGAACTCACTCAGCGTAGCTGACTTTTAGTATGCACGCAGGTGAGTAGAATGAGGCAGGTAGCTTGAGGAGGACACATGGCAGACTTGGACGAAGCTGGCATCTGAAGATTTTGCTATGATGTTTTATTTTAAAAGACTATATTTTGTTTTTAAATGACTATGAATGCTCGATAAGACAAGAATTATGGTTATGGAATGTAATGGTTTGAATGTTTTTAATGTTCCGCGAATGTTTTAATTAACTCTGATATTTAGAACTGCGTTTATGAGTAAATCCAACACGAAAGTAAGGCTACCGGTAACGGGGCCTTACATATATACAACATAGTATAATTACACTGAAATGTGTTCATGGTCCAAAACTCCACCACAACTTAGCCACTACGATCTATTGGACATCGCAATTTCAAGAAAGTTCACCAAAATTAAAGCTAGTTGAATAAAAGGTAATAGGCTAAGGCTGCCCGTAGTGGGTGAGAATAATGGGCAAAATAGGGCGATTTTCATTTTTAACTCCCCCCCCCTGGAGCGATAAAGGGGGCAAAATATGTGTGTCTGAGTGGGGGAGGCGATGGATTCTTCTCGCCTCACTTCCTTTCGTTTTAATTATTATTATATTGTGTTTGTGAGAGAGAGAGAGATATGTATGTATATGTATATAATTAACTGGTTAAGAGATAAAGGACAAAGCGTGTAACATTTAAAAACATAAAGTACAAATAACGTCAATATTAAAGGTAGAGGCAAAACACTGAAATTTTATACAAAATGACAAAAATGTAATTTATTCATCATTCAATTAAAAAATTTATTAGGATTCCCTATATGAAATTTAACACGATAATTCCTCGTCATTAACACTAGACATCTTCCTCGTTGTAAGTTGTAACCAATACTTTTAACCATACGTTTACTTTTCTATTTTAAGATGTAGAAAGAAAGTCAAGGATACTCTAATAACTTTTTTTTATTATCTTTTATAGTAAGCCAAAGTTGTTTAAATTGTATTATCTGAATTATTTAAAATGAAACATTGACAAATATGATCCTTCTGACACGTCCCGCCGAGGGGGCAACGACGCTGGCATTTCTCGTCCGTTTTTACAAGGTATATCACTACCCTTTGTAGGTTTGATGTTAGATTGAGTTGTGTCGCGTACTAACGATCCTTCATTAGCAAAACATTTGATGCTTGCAAACCTATAACTAAGAATATGCTATAGTATGCAAAAGGATCAAAAGATAGAGAGTACCATAGACTAAAAATAACATTACGACCAAGAATGTCATCTTCGATGTAGTTGAGGTCGTGCTTGAACATAGTAAAACCCAATAAGTTGAGAAGTAAAGAGTTATTTTGTACTTAGATTTAGATAATTTCTTATGTATGCACCCATATATATAGGCTCTAAAATCTTCTAAGTCGCATAAATGTTATGTTATGTTATGTTATGCTTACATTACATTATAATATGTTATGAGGACAAAAAAATAAAAGATTTAATCATACATACATACATATATATATATATATATATATATGTGTGTGTGTAAATTCAAGAGAAAAATGAAATTACTGCGAGAAATGAATATGTGCCACTAATTTTATTTTATGCTTTAAAAGCCTAAAAACAAATGAAAAATATGTCAATGCAACAATAAATGCGCACTTTCTCTCCAATTAATACAACTAATATAACTATAATAAATCTCCCTCTAACTAATATATCTACCTAATTTAACTATAATAATTAAAAAGATAAAAACACTAATTTAGTTTTATAATTTATTTACATCATCTTCGTTTTATCTAACAAAAATATAATTTATTCATATAATACTAGTTCTTTATATTAAAAAAGACAATTTCTATTCACTCAATTTATTAGCATATATCAACGCGTAATTTTTAACAATAAATATTGAAACATAATATATTTTTTTTCAATTGATATATCTAGAAAAACTATTGTCATAAATAATAAAAAAAAATGTCATACAAATGTGTCCATTAAATATAAACAATAAATATACAACCTACACAAAATTAACCTACACTTGTTTTGAGCAATAAATACATACAACATACATAAAGACATACAACTTACATATTTAATTCGACATCAACAATTATATAAACTACGCAAATATACACATATCCTACACGTGTGCAGGTTATATGCTTTCTTATTCTTAGAACAAATGTGGGTTATATGTTTTTGTGTAGGTTCTACATTTCACATTTAATACAAGCATGTGTAAGATAGTTTTTTTATATTATTCATCACAATGTAACTACGTGTTGATGGATATTGATAAGTTGAGTTGGAAGAAATTGGTTTTAAATAGAAAAAAATTTTAATGTATGAATAAATTGTATTTGTGTAGGATAAAATTTTCGTGTGTAGGTTATATGTTTTTCTTGTGTAGATTATATGTTTTCGTGTGAGTGTGTATTTTATTGATGATGAATTTTGTGTGTAGGTTATATGTTTTTTTATTCTTAGAACAATTGTGGGCTATATGTTTTTGTGTAGGTTGTATTTTTTTTTTTTTTTGATATTTAATGCAAACACATGTAAAATAGTTTTTTGTAATATTTATCACAATGTAACTACGTGTGATGGATATTAATATATTGAGTTGGAAGAAATTTGGATAGAAAGAAATTTTAACGTATGAATAAATTATATTTGTGTAGGATAAAAATTCAAGAGACAAAAAAATAAGTTATAAAATAAAGGAAAATTGGAAATAAATAATCCCAACTTTTACCTATTGGCCGACAATAATCCCAACTCTTAAAATCACTGTCAATGGTCCCAACTTTTACCTATTTTTGTGTCAATGGTCCCCCGTTAAATATATACTTAACGGCATTAGATTTTAAATGACGTGGAATCTGATTTGTCAATTACGTGGCATTTCTTACTTTTTTTTATATACTTTAACCATGTTACGTGGCAATATCCCCCTTTTAAACCCTAAATGAACAAAAAAAAACAATTGCAAACCCTAACTTCGTCTCTACCCTCTGACCAAAATTGGGAACTGACATGAGTTTATCTTCATCATCTACCTCCATTCGAAACAAAATTGGGGCCGTAAACCCAAAATCTGTAGACTTGGGATCGATGGAAACATGCATGTATTGTAACCACGACCTGGTTGCAGTTAGGAGAGTAGCTGGAATTCGAAGTGCAAGACAAGGGCATGAGTTTTACGGCTGCCCTCTATGGTCTGCAAGTTAAATTTTGTTGTCTAAAGGAGTTTTAGAATTTCTATTAGAGGTCTGATTGTTTTTTTTTTTTTATATGGAAAGAACAAGTTGATGCTATGACGTCTAATGGATGCAATTGTAACATTTTTCAAATGAAAAACAAGGCACTAAAGATGAAGATTGCAAACATGGAGGTGGAGAATATGATGTTACGCGAAAAGAACAAAAGTTTGAAAAATAAGCTAGCGTTTTCGAATTTTATGTCAAACAAAGTATATATTTGTGCAGTTGTAGCTTTATTAAGTGGAATGTTTTGGTATTTTAAGTTAATATAACTGTTGTAATGCACAATGTAATGTTTTTTATGGTTTTAATGGTTCAATGCATAATTATATGTAATGAAATGTACTGTCCACTCATGTTCAATTATATGTAATGGAATGCTCAGATAGTTTTTACATATTGATTTAGCAAAATGGGTTTTTAGCCTACTTTTTGAGCAGGTGCATTATTTGACTTATAAAGTCAAAATGTTTTTTTTTCCCTTTTTTGCGAATATAGTTTGACATGCACATACACACACCTGCAACATACAAACACAACTTGACCTGTACATACACACACATCTGCCACATAAATCACCAACTTAACCGACTGCTTAAATTACAGTTTTGCCCCTGCATAAAAACTTATATCATTTCCCTAACATAAATTACTAATTTAACTAGAACTTATTTATTGTTTTGCCAACCTATTTTTAACCCTGCATAGACAATCCCAAGTGAAAGAAACAAACTTTTGTAACTTTCAACTTTTGCCATCCATTACCAATTTTTGCAAACTCAGTTTGACGTGCACAAAAATTATTGTACATACACTGGCCACATAAATCACCAAGTTAACCGACTACTTAAATTACAGTTTTGCCCCTGCATAAAAACTTATATTATTTTTGTAACATAAATTACTAATTTAACTAGAACTTATTTATTGTTTTACCCTTGCAACTTTCAACATATACCATCCAATACCAAGGTTGCATAGACATACAAAAGACAAATAAACAAAGTAACATCACATAAACAAAGACAACATACATTACCATCCAAGTCTGATTACATTCAACTTGTAAAACCTAAAACATTCGAGTACAAACAAAACAGCAAACCGTCATGTTCCAGTTCAAGCAAAAGACAAACATTCAAAGTTAAACAAAAGACAACCATTCAGCTTAAATACACATAAGAACACTTTCAAGGTGCATGTTGACTTTCTTGGGTGGTTTTAGCATACTTCTTTGGTCTTCCCCTTGACTTTTGTCCTTGAGTAGACTGTTTGGAGGGTTGAGTAGATTGTGGTACACTTTGTGATGCTTGTGCAGCCGGTGTCTTTCTTGGCCTTCCCCTTTTCCTTTTTACTTGATTGCTTGTTTCAGCTGGACTTACAGTACATGATGCCTTATTATGTCTTTCTTCAAAACAGTTTTGGCAAGTGATAAAAAGACCATGCCTACTTAGTTTTCCAGGTTTCTTAGGGAGTTCATGAGGATCCTTCTTTCTGTTTTTCTTAGGTCTTCCAGGACCAATTTTTATTGGTGGAGGGTTTAGAGGAAGCTCAACAATTGGCCAATATTTTTCTGAAGGCAATGAAGGAATTGTAAACTGATAGGACTTGAGATACATTTCTTTGGTGAGACAACTATGAACAAGCTCCTCAACATTCATTTTTCAAAAAAGCTGCTACTGCACATACATGGTAGCATGGAATACCAGTTAGCTCTCATTTTCTACATGTGCATGTTCTATTGTTCAAATCAACAGACACATCACTAAAGTTCTTCACTTGAAACAAAGTCGGACTTGAAGGAAATACACTACATTTGAAAGCCCTGTCCTTGTCTTTATTAAGCTTTAGTTGAATCCTAGGGCACACAAACACATTTTTACGAGCCATTTCATTTTGCTTGTTAACTAACCTGGTCATAACAGACACCCTAATATCCTCCAACATGATTATATGCTTCGATCTATAATGAAGGATATACCCATTAAAAGTCTCTGCCATGTTGTTGACTATGACATCAGCCTTGGTTTCAGTGTTAAGAAAGCATCGACAGAAACATTTTGGGTTCTGGATGATGAATGCTTCAGCTGCATCAGCATTCAATTCCCTCATCTCAACAATTGCCTTATTGTAATCAGACACCGAATAAGATCTAGCAGCTCTCCAGAATAATTCCTTTAGATCATCACCCTTGAACTTTTTATGCCAATTTGCATAGATATGCATAGCACAATTTCTGTGCTCGGCATTATTCCAAATCTCAGCAACAGCATTACTAATCCCTAAACACAATTACAAAAAAAAAAAAAAAAAAAAAACCAAGTTAATAATAGTTAACTAAAATGAGAATAAATTAGTCTAACATACCTTATGTTGGTCAGATACAAGTGTCCAACACTTCCCATCATCGTCTACTCCTAAACACTTCTTCAGTTCATTCATAAACCATGTCCAACTGTCACTGTTTTCACCTTCTACAACTGCCCATGCTACTGGGTACATTTGATCATTGGCGTCCCTACCTATTGCAACCAACAACATGCCTCCAAGAAATGTTTTAAGAAAACAACCGTCAAGACATAAAAGTCTTCTACAACCAGCTAAAAAACCCTTCTTAATTGGATCAAAACACACAAATATTCTAAAGAAAACTTCATCATCGGAATCCATTTTATAGTATTGTACTGGGACAGTTACAAGTTCAAAAGTTGAAGTAGGATTTACTTCTTTTAATGCTTCTACGTAGGAACCCAACTTACTATAATGTTCCTTCATTGACCCATGAAGTTTCATGTGGGCAGCACTTTTTGCCTTATAAGTCATCCAGTTACTTATGATAACCTTGAATTTTTCTTTAATTGATTCTTGGATTTCTTTTGCTTTCCAGTGTGGATCCGCTTTAAATATTGGCAAGTACTGGTCAGCGATAAAGTCACCGGTAAGCTGTCTGTTCTTTATCATATTTCTCTGACAAGTGTGTTCATTGTTTGCACTTTTAACCATGTAACAAGCCTTTTTAACATGAAATGAAAGATATACCTTGAATGGACACCCTTTAACACAAGTAACACCTAATCTTCCATGTCTATTATTGTTACTTACAGAAATTGCAACATTCCTACCATTATAAACTGCATAATTTCTTATAGCTTTTTTGAAAGCATCCTTTGTAGGGAACCTTGTACCAACAACCCAAATCCACTTACTCCAATCTGTATTCTCACTTACCACCGGAACACTTTTCCTATTTTTATTGCCTCTTATGTCATCTTCTTCACTCTCTCCAGGTGAATTAACATCCCCCTCAGAGTCCTCATAGCTACTAGCATCACTTGTTTGCTCTTCAATTAATGTGTCACTAGGTGAATTAACATAAGTTCCTTTTAATAAATGTGCAACCAAATCTTTCTTTGACAATTGTTTTTCCTTATTAACCTTTAAGGAAGCAACAGATGCTCTCCACTCCTCATCATCATTGTCTGACCAAGATGCTATCCAGTCTTCATCATCACTATCTGATCCATCTCAGATGACTCAGATCCATAAGAAACACCCTTTGAAATTACTACTTTGTCTTGTGGTGTTATGAGAAGTCTCCTAGCACTACTCTTTGTAAATCCTATTATGGGAAGTTCTTTGGTGGGTGTTATTGGAAGTCTACAAGCAGATGCCTTTGTGTATCTGGTCTTATTTTCTGGTGATTGGTTGAGGTTCAAAGGTGTTTTTGTGTGGGCTTCAAGGCTACTATGTTGGGCTTCTATGCTACTGGGTTGGGCTACATGGGTTCAAATGGGCTTCAGCAACATAACAGTTACCCTGCACATTAAGATGAAGAATATGCCTGACATCTTTATCTTCCCCCAATTTCACTATCATCCCATTCACATCTTTATCATTCTTCAACTGAACTAGTCCCTCTTCAAACTTCATCCCAAGAACCAAGTAAAACATCTCAAAATCCTTATTTTTGTATGACTTAAAATCCATTACGAAATCCATTAACTCAAAGTAAGACATTTTGTCCACTTCTACTTTAAACATGTCAGTTGCACCTCCCTCATAGTGCAATTTTGGTTTGGGTTTAAGCTTCCCACCATGCCGCACTTTTACAACTACAAAATCATCCATCACCTTGAATATTACAAGTGTAATCTAGGTTACTTTCAAACTAGCTATGATTAAAAGGTTCAAAATTGAAGTTTATAGAGTAACGTACCATCAATTTCGAGATGAAGAACACTAAGAACTGAGAAGGCAGAGAATCAAACTTAGGGTTTTTTTTAGGTTGTGAGAATTCCCATCAGGGTAAATGTTTAAAAGGGGATATTGCCACGTAATTGACAAATCAGATTCCCCGTCATTTAAAATCTAACGTATTTAAGTATATTTAACGGGGGACCATTGACACAAAAATAGGTAAAAGTTGGGACCATTGGTAGTGATTTTAAGAATTGGGATTATTATTGGCCAAAAGGTAAAAGTTGTGATTATTTATTTCCAATTTTCCTAAAATAAATGAATTCTTAATATTTTTAATTATAGTAATTTAATTAGTTATATTAATTGAATAGATATATTAATTGAGGAGATAGATGCATTTATACTTTCTTAATTTATATTTAAACATTTAAAACCTAAAATAAACTAGTGACTCATATTCATTTCTCGCATTAATATCCTCTTTAACAATCACCTATATATATAGGCAGGTTCAAGAGTGAACGAAAAAAATGGGAAGATCTTTATTTTACATGTAAAAAAACACTAAAAAAATTCGTTTTTCATGTAAAAAAAATATAAAAACCACATTTTTACATAATCTTTTTAAAGCTTTTACGTATAAACAAATGTAGAAGTCGTTTAAAAAAAATCAAATGTAAAAAAATTTATTTTTTTATTGGAATGTCTTCTATATGTATTTCTAAGCAAAAAGTCCAAAAAAGTTTATGCTAAAACTAATTTTTTACATGTAAAATGAAGAGTTCTTCACTTTTTTAAGTTCCCTCTTAAACCTGCCATATATATATAACCGGTCAAAGCTAGGACAAACTTTCATTAAATATAAAAAGAAAACAAATTACAAACTAAGAGCAGTCACATCCAAAACATCAAATTTTGTAAGTGGGGTTTTTATAATTTAAATAGTGGTTTAGGGTGTTGTGAGTATATGAGAGAAAATGCAGTTATTTTTATGTATATTTGAAAAACTATTGTTCACCTCCTATAATTTTTAAATATTTGTTGAAAGTGGTTGTGAGTGAAAGTGTATCACCCCGGCCCGGATTGGGCTGATGTGTCACAATAAACATGGTTTCTGAACAAAAGACACAATTTTTATTTATTTACTAGTAAAAGTTATATTACACTAGACAAGACAAACTTAATGTTATTTTACAAATTAACGCGGTTATAAGATATTTTTTTGTGATCCTGGTTCTCTATTCTTCTCTCTTAACCCCGCCCAAAGTAACATGTGTACCTGCATAAAAATAAATAACAACAGAATGAGCCTAATGCTCAGTACGGAATGATAGGTTCAAAATGATTTAATGAAACGTAATTTAGATTGAACTTATGATAATGATAAGATGCAAAGTACCCATGAGCAAACATAAAACATGACAATATACAGGTAACTACTCCGGTATATGTAGTGACCCTAACTCGTTAAACAAGGTATTTAAGCATAACACACACTTAATAGGACCCAAAAACCAAAGGTAATTAAAACTTTACAAGTAACGAACATTACACACTAATACTAAATTCATATATCAATTTATTTTGCGGAAGCTTGCTCGGTTCGGTTGTGTTCGGCTTTTCGGCATGGCTTGATCTTCATCCGGGGTCTAAAGTGCATAATTACCTATCATACACTTTCATTCAAACGATTAGAAATCAAAGCATTTGAACATATATATATATATATATATATATATATATATATATATATATATTGTTATTTTATTTATTTATTTACTTTTATTTTTCTTCCTGACCCGGCCGTGTCAGAATTCAACCCGTCCGGGTCACCAGGATATATTTTCTTTTGAAACCTTTACCCGGCCGTGTCAGTTTTCAACCCGGCCGGGTCACCTGGGCATGCTTTATCTCAGAACCTTTACCCGGCCGTGTCAGTTTTCAACCCGGCCGTGTCACTTGGGCATGCTTTCTTTTCACCTAATTTGCATCCAAATCTATCCAAAACTCATCCAAACTCAATTTAATCACTTGGGAATCGTGTCTAACATATCTAAACCATAATCCATTAACCGGATTCAAATTTCTTAGGTTTTACGCTCCCGTTACCCTGTTTGCGTTTGCGTTTATTTAACCCGTTTTGACATTTAAGAATTATAACTTAAATCGTCCGCAATCTTTTTATAGGTTTATTTCTCTACATTTACAACCCATTACCCGGGCTTATTAATCTCGTGTTCCACGCTTCCGTTACCCGGTTTGCGTATACACTAATTTGACTCAGTTTATATTCAAGTACTTAAACTTGATTCATTCATAATTTTTTTCAAGAAACTATTCTTTTTCAACTATAACCCATAATCCGGGTTTATTATTTTTTGACCCACGCTCCCGTTACCCGGTTCGCGTTTATATTATTTACAACCCATTATCCGGGTTTATTAATCTCGTGTTCCACGCTTCCGTTACCCGGTTCGCGTTTACACTAATTTCACTCGGTTTATGTTCAAGTACTTAAACTTGATTCATTCATAATTTTTTTCAAGAAACTATTCTTTTTCAACTATAACCCATAATCCGGGTTTATTATTTTATAACCCACGCTCCCTTTTTTCGGTTCGCGTTTATATTATTTACAACCCATTATCCGGGTTCATCGTCCTTATTAACCACGCTTCCATTACCCGGTTTGCGTGTACATCACTTTGACCCGTTTGGTTTGCTTTTGTGAATACTATCACTTATGAGCAACCATTCTCACTTATAAACATTTTTACGACAAATCCTTTGAATTAACAAGATTAGATAATTGAAATAAATAACGAAGCATATAGCCACGTACCTTAATCGCCAACCTTTGCGTGACTCTTTACCAGTTCTGCTTCCCGACGATTCATGTGATCTGTCTAAACACAATTCACATTATTATTAGCATATGCAAGCATTCAAGGCCCATTTTTCATACTAATCTATCAATCATTAGTATATCCCTTTTTAGTAGGATTTTCGTTGTTTAACGAACCCGTGTTCGCTTAAACAATCCTTTTAGTTATCATTGGCCATTTCTTGCATATCTTATCGTTACTTGTTGAACTTGTCGTTACCAACCGTTTTGGTTCGGTTGAGTTTCATAACACACCATTTAATTAGTCTAGCAATAATCTTAACATTTAAAGCTAAACTAACCACGATTCATATGAGGATTGAACATGAGTTCTTCACTCATGTCTCCACCCACACCCCTCATATGGGTTTTATCTCTAAACTTCAATTTCACTTTAATTTATTCACTACTCATTTTCTATATAGTGATTATAACACATAACCATGTTCAATTTCATGTTACATTCTTAACCCATCACCAATCATCCAAGCCTAACTTTAAACATTAGGATTTGACACTAACCTTGTGTTTAGATGGTGTTAGGAGCTAGGGATCGCTAATCCCGTAGCCGAGACACCTTGATTATTCCTGGACTCGCCTAATTTGAATGATTTAGGGTTTAGGGAGGGTTTCCCCTTTCCCTTTTCTCTGCCATCGACACACAAACACACTATGTGTGTGTGTTTTATTTATTTTCTTTTTATTATTTTAACTTTGGGTTTGCCCAGGTTTAGCCCCTATTGTTTCGTTACTTGACACTTGGCTCCAAACTTCTATACACAAGTATGTGTTTGTAGATAATAATGGTTAACTAACCAGGTTAAACCTTAGCCTAGATACGTATTTCGGGTTTAATATTCCAAAACCGAAATATTACATTTTAATATTTTTGGGGTGTTACAGTATATTTATCACATGAGATGGCGAGTTGGCATAACTACTATCCATCTCCTTAATATTAATCCTAGGACCGATCCATACGCCTCCTAATAGTCATATATACCAATTGTACTTAAGAGACGTCGTGAACTGATCTCACCATCACGGGTGGTGCACATGTTGTCGATGTCGCAACAACATGCTCATGGGACGCTCCACAAGAAGCGACACTCAGGGTATCGGAATACAAATGATCTTATTCATATAACTCATAGCAAACATATTTTCGTAACATATATCGGAACATGCGATAATGAGTATAATCAAACATAATATCGCATGAAATGAAAGCTAAATCCAATGTTTAATCAGAAGTGGAATCCAACGGACATCCAAGTGAATTGATAATTCGAAGACGTGAGGAGTTATAATATATCCCGGATCGGGCACTTGTAGATCCCGGACGCTCGGATCTTCAAGGAGATAGCTTTAAACACGCTTGTTTCCCACTTTATTTTCAAGATCTTCAAACTTTATTTTCAAAACTTCAACGGGTTTTTAACGTCTCGGTTCGGGTAATAGCGGAAATAGAACCCGAATATCAAGAGCAAAGTTGAATCATAAGATTCGACCCGCTCTGATACCAATTGTAGGTCCCGAAACGACCACCGAACGGTTTTGCTCTCGATAAACGTGTCGAGACGGGTGCGGTAAATCAAACGACCGAACAAAAATTTAAAGATAATATGGATAGTGAACGATCTCGTTGTCGGTTAAAAGATTTGATATATTAAACAAGAACCGACCCACCCAAGTGAGCTCCCATTGGGTGGTGATTTACAACATACACCCACATAAAAAGTTAACATGTCCTATTTAAAGCTAAAACTAAACATTCTAGAAGATCTCATCACCGTTGAAGCTAAACGCGCGTTCCCGAAGCTCTCGTTTAGTGTCTGATTTCCTCGTCGGCTTTAATTATTAACGTGACCAATAATATATAACGGGTTTCGTAATTTGATATCACAAGTCACACTTTTTGGCCCTACAACAAATATGCATGTCATGAGATTTTAATTCCAATTTATTTGAATTCTCACGTATTCTGTGAACGAACACGCAATAGTATTAATTAGGGCTGTCACTTTTACCCGAAACCCAACCCGAAAAAACTCGTACCCGAACTAACCCGACTCGAAAAACCCGAACCCGAGAAAAGACTAACTCGAACCCGAACCGAAGTAATTCGGGTTGGTTCTCGGGTTTGATTTATAAGATTTGGGTTAACCCGAAAAACCCGAATTAACTTTTAGTTTTGAAATAAAATATATTTTTATGTATAATATGCTAAGTCTTAGCCACTAAAGTTATCTGGCTTTAATTGACTGTTGTCATTTTAACCATTATGGATCGATTGCTTATTATTAATTTATGTTTTCGGTTTATTACTAACATCAACCGTAATCAAACAACCAAATCACGCCCGATTGAATACCATTATGGTTGAAGTTAGTTTTACTCTTCTTTTGAATTATTTTATTAAGTTAGGTTAGTTTATTATTTGATTATTTGATTAGGTTGTTTTGATGTTAGCATTGTAGTTTTTTTTTTAAATTGGTTTTGTGTTTTTATTTCTAGGATACTCGAAACCCGATTAACCCAACCCGAAAAAACCCGAACCCGAATTACTCGAACCCAAAAAACCCGTGAGAGATTTGGGTTGGGTTTCGGGTCAAGATTTAAAACTTTGAAACCCGAAGAACCCGACCTGAAAAACCCGAAACCCAAAAAACGAACCCGAAAAACACCCCTAGTATTAATAAACAATGTAGAGTAGTAGTGGCATATGTTTCTTGGGCCGGAGTTAAACAAGCACCACTGATTTTATGTCATATGGAAGCAGTTGGTTTGCATAACTTATGGGAATTGAAATCTAACATCAAGCAAGAGATACCGATAGGAAATTGAAGGAAGATGGAATTAGAATGAATTCATCCAAATTCTTTACTTTTCAAGTAAAAGAATTGATATTTTTTTAAACAACGACGGAATTCAACTTTAAAAACTAAAACCTCCACTCCGCGGTCGTCATTCTTACTGAGTTGCTGCCACCATCCTCAGCTTTGCTGCTATCTCCATCATTGTTGCTTTGTTGCTAGCAACATTTAAGCAAGTTTTCAAACCAAACCACATTAGTTTGTACCCAAATTTAGTTTAGAATTAACCAGTTCTTTTAATAAATTTGCTGAATTACAGCAAGTAGTCGTTCTAGCTCAGTTGGTAGAGCGCGTGGCTTTTAACCACGTGGTCGTGGGTTCGAGTCTCACAGATGGCGTTTTTTTATATGTGTTAATGGCCGATCTTTGTTAGTGTATGTCCTCGATCATAAGCTTTTTTTAGTTTAGATTCATTAATAAAGTTCACTGGCTTGTTAAGCTGGTAGATTTTATTAAGTTCTCGACACTCGTGATAGCCCATCAACCTTTCGTAATCTCTTTTATTCATATTTTATAATGTTTCTGAAAAATGGTTTAAAATTTTTCATATTTCAAATACTTGTGAAAACGGTAAACGTTTACATTGATATAAAAACCACACTTGCATTCATATAGTATAATGTTTACTGTTCAAGAAAAAGTTGGTTGTAAGTTTATTATACACACAAACATAAAACATATTAGCCTTAAGATATGGTGTTCAATCTATTTAAGCATACAAGTTAAGTTATACTGCAAATGGTCACAAAAATAAGAATGATGAAAAGAATTTGTGAACATCCATCTAATCTTATATTGCACCTTTTGTGTTATAATATTCTTTATATATCACAATATCACATGCCCTCATCAAACCAAAAGATAACCCCCCCCCCCCCCCCCCTTCAAACAACAAACACACCCGCCTACTCAAGCATGCGGCCTTTTGTGAGGCAATCCCAAGTAGATTACGAGCACATTGGCTCAATTGCACTAATACTTATGTATTATTTATTGAACAAAATAAAAGCTTAAAAATGGTTTAGAAGATCATGATGAAATTTGTTAAGAGAGATAAACTGTAGTTTTAACATATTTTTGTTCCTAAATCAGTTTTACAAAGGGGTATTCTATATGTACCCACATCTTTACTAAATCAACCTATTGATTTGAGGATTATACGCTTGTATATTAAGGTCCGTGTACAATAGCGTATTGAAGAATTATACATATTGTATACCGAGGCCATACGTTTATATACAAGACAAATGAATGGTGTGACAAGTTGAGTGAAAAAGAATACATATAGGACTATTTTACAAACTAGTCTAAAGGCCAAACTTAATTTTATCGAGGTTGTGAAATTTCTAAACATGGTTCAACGGGTTTTGCATATCAATTTTTCGTCATCTAGGATCCAAAACGTTGTTTTTAGTAGAATCGGTTTTGTTATTCAAAATAGGGGTTGCCGCATAGCTTATTGTCCGGTTACCTGCCACTTTATTGTAACCGTTTGTTTTTTAGCAATATAATTTATTTTGATTTTACCCAATTAAAAAATGGTCAAAACATTTCCTTCTTTTTTTATATAAATTTTAATACAAAAATATGTAACACTCGAATCTCTGTAGTCTGTCGACATGTTATTTATAATTCGGATCACAAACTAAATGATATAAATACTAAAAACGTTATAGGAATTTATGTAAATATAGAATCTAACATCCAATGCAATAAGTTGTTTTTGAACGACAAAAAATTTCACGTGTAAACCTATCATGTTCGGGGCTGTGTCTAAGGTCGACTCCTCGATCATTGTGAGACCGTATCCCCGTGATACATGAGATCCGGATGAAATCCGTAAACCGTCGCCCACTGTCAGGCTTGAACCCGAGATTAAAACTTTGACTCGTCTATTCTCTCAAATATCCGTCAAACTGACCTAAGTAAGAATCAAATTAACCTGATCTCCACTAATGAAGACAAGTTTCTTACCATTGAACCAAATTCTCAAGACAACCAGTGGCATATTCTTTGAATAATCTATGAAATTTTCTTTTAATAAATAGTTGATAATGATATATGAAAATGTGACGGAATTGGCCTTACTAGTGAATTATCTTTAATAAATACAATACAAATAAGAAGTTATTTAAAAGCATATAACATTTTATTTTCTTTTATTAAGCATAAAAACACCATCATTAGGGAACCGAAACCTTAATTAAACAAAATAATATTAAAGTCTTGTTTTAGCATTTAAGGTTGTTCACATGAGATTAGGTATTGAGGTGTGATTTAATAATGCTTAATCCGCCCATGGTTTTGATTAAACTCCTTTCCAAAGCCAAAATAGACAAACTTAGATCAATGTACAAACAACAATACACTAAATACATGTCACTAAAGCAACACTGTTGCAATTACATCCTTAATACTTGGTCAAAAGTAATCCAAAACCTAAGTCACTTACATTTAGAATCTTGAAACCACCCAATAAGATAAGATTAACATTATTAGCATTTGATTAAACAAGGGGTTTAGGTTTATTTAATTACTTAATCTTTTCCATTTTTCTCAAAAGAAATTCGCCGCCCAACAATAAAATAGTTATATACTTAATGCCAGTGATACCCAACCCAAATAGTTGAGATGAGATACTCAAAGACTTGAATTTAAAAGGAAAAATCTTGAGTTCAAGTCTCACTTTTAAAAATAAAAATATAGGGAGTTTCAGGTTGGGTCAATAGGTTTTCTCATATACAATGAATTTCTTCGTAAGAGTGAAATGAAGATAATCGGATGAATCAGTCGCCTGTCAATAATTCAAATGGCCGTTCAAAGAAACTTATATACTTAAATCAACAACAATATTTTACCTATTAGTGGAGTACCATGCCAATTAGATTCTCCCAATATATATATAGAGTCACCTCTACATAAAAAAATAATTTATGACTATTAATATAAGCTCTTATGTATAACATGACACCTTTAAGATTCCAATATGTCGACATTACTAAATAACCCCATACAACTATATGCTAGCAGAATGAGATTGTGTAATCTTATGTAATGTTATAAAAACAAGACTATAAATATTGAACCAATATATTGATCTGTTGGCTTATTAGTTTAATTAATTTGCTTATCTGTTAGACCGGTTAAAAAACTAAATATATGTTTTAATTAGTTTGAAAGTGTGAGAGTAGGGATAAGCAAAATCGGTACCGGTATCGATACCGAAATCGGTACCGTTGGTACCGAATCGGTATCAAAGTTTTAAGTTTCAAAACCATGCTCATCGAGGAGAAGTTGTTTTTAGAGAGGAAAAAAACATCATTTTCATAAACTGAAACCATCATTTGGTGTTGAGATGTGTACGGATAAGAACAATTATTTGCTCATTATAGGAGTAGGCGAGATTGAGTTAAATATTTTTGACAAAAACATTTTGATCCCATGTTTTCTATGTTAGTATTTTAGTATAATTGGATTAATCGACCGAGCAATGTAATCATAACAAACATTAAGAAAGCTTGGGATGTACGGATCGAGTGCACACTTACTTTAGTTTTAGTGATGTTAGGGGTGAAGCCGCTAACGAACGAAGGTCCGAGGGCAGCGCCTCAAGTTGCGGGGTCCTAGGGGCGGCAGTCCCTAACGGGGTCCAAGGGATAGAGTCATTGGCTGGGGTTAAGTTGTCAGATCAGCTTAGAAAAAAATTATTTTCATTAATATTGCTCCTATAGATAAACATGACGCTCGATTCAATTGTCGTGTTAATATGGTTCATCCTCCTCACGAAATCATAATACTAAAATTCTTGTCTCGGCTTTGAGTTTTATCCGATTGAAGTAATTTGGAGAATCATCAAAATAACTTTAATCTGAAAGTTATCACACGACTCTCTGAACAATCCAGGTTGCAATTCCAAAATCACCAACATTCTGCACACCCAATCTTGATAAAATATATTAAGTTCGGATCAATTAAGACTTCAAGGGTTTAATATTCGTCTTGAAGGTTCTACAATAAAAATTGAAGACACTAAGGGACATCCATAACTAGTATACTGATGAACATCATGAGGCAAGAAAAATGAATGCTTAGAAGGTTATTTTAATACTCTTGATTTGAACATCCTGAAGATGTAAGATCAGTTCAGAACATCGTAAATTCCTTCATTTTCAAGTCTTTAGATGATTGTATAACCCTTCCTTAACACATTGGCCGAGGATCCGGATCAATATGATTTCCGATATCAATCCATGTTTAAAACAAAGTCTATATATGGTTTGTATCTCATTGTGAAAGTAGGAAGCGGTTATATTCGCGGGGTGGGAGCTGGATAACGTCCAAATTAGCCTTAGAGGCTGATTATGGAATCATGCTTTGTACTTTATACATCAATTATCTGGATGTATTGATATGGAACTACAATGTTCAAAGAGTTGCAATCAATGCTAAGAGGGCTAATGAGGCTGGTTGCTGACACAAGTAACCAGGGCCAAAGGAAACTAAGAGCATGAATGAAATTTACAAGTTAGCAAATTGATGCTGATGCAAGCTTAGCACTTTACATGGAAAATGACCGGATGGGAACATGCAAATTCGAAAAAGAAGACGCTTTGTGTTTAACAAAGCTATAAAAGTTGTGCATAGGTTGCGGTTTCCAGTTCCACTATCAAAGACACCCTTGAACGTTAAGTTTAGGGGGTTATGTTGATTAAGATCAAACTTAACATTATAAGATATAATAATGGTTTCACTACCAAATGAAGTAAACCACTATGAGGAAATGCACAAAAAGATAGTGTTTGATTAGTTAATGAATTGGAATCGTTCACATATTATTTAAGAAATCACATTCCCTCTAAACACATCAAAACTATTCATTCGCATTCACTTTTTTTTTTCATTTCATTCTCTCCTTTACATATTTTCACCACCACATGGATACCGTCGCCGCCACCAATCACCATTGCATTTAACTATTTTTATGTTTGTAAAGTTCCTCTATCCGGAGATAGTTGTATTTTTATCATTTGTATTTCATTTTTTTTATATCCTGATTACCAAATAATACAATGTAATGATTCATTTTTTTCCCGTTAGTCAACCAAATAGAACAATGAATGATAATGATCTATTTCGCTTTCTTGTCTATTTCATCCATCATCTATTTCATCACCACATACAAAGCATACCCTAATTGTTATTTGTTATTATTATTATTATCGTTATCATTGACCACTACCTAATTAAGACAGTTAAAAGTGGTTGTTCAATAATAGACTTTAAACGATTGATTAAACGGTTATCATTATGTATTTATTACTCTACTAGGTTAGAACACGTGTAAACAAATGATTTATCATTGATGCAAACAAATTACCAAGTTATTCGATAACAATCATATTCGTTCAGTGGCGGAGCCACATTGATTACACCGGGTTCGGCCGAACCCGGTCTTTTCTCGGTTTTATATACAACCTGTAGTGTGGAACTAACAAGCGAACCCATTCTTTTTCGGCGAACGAACCCGGTATCATTTTAAAAAAAGCATCCGAACCCACTAATTTAGGGATGAGCAAAACGGTTACTAGTGTACCGAAATTGGTATCGTCGGTACCGAATCGATACCAAGTTTTGAGTTTTCGCTACCGATATTTTCCAAATTTTGCCTTCAATCAAGGTATTGAACCGAACATTTTAATACTAGTATCCACTCGTCCCTACACTGATTATGAAAATTTTAATTAAAAATATTTTTAGTAATGAATATTTCTTTTATAGAATATAAAAAACTTAAAAAACTATAAAAATTACAAACAACCATTATAAGTTGGCAAGTAATAACCCGCACATATATAATAAAAAAACCCAAATAATTAATAGATTTGGTCAATAAACCCAACTCAATTAACATTTTTAAACATAATACCTAACTAAAAATTATATAAAAAATCAAGAACAAAAACAAGGCCGGCCACTACTTCTATATATCAACCAGGAGAGTACTTCTTCGACTCATCGCCTTCGCCAGTTCGCATCAGGGCTTCAACCATCGCCTCACGACCTCATCACTCATCTGACGGACTTCAACCAGACAACAACGCCGACCGACTCTTTCTTTTAATTAATATGACTTTGTATATTTTTGAATGTTAATGATATTCTTTTGTTATGATAGTGATATAACACATTATTAATCTGACCTAATTACTGACCCCACTCATCCTGGCTCGAAAACTTTGACGACGGAAAAGAATCGAGCACCAAAAAATCTCGAACCCATAGGAAAAAATTCCTAGCTCCGCCACTATATTCGTTAACCTTTTTTGTTGCAAGTATTTGTTTTCACTATATTTGATTGTTTGAGGCGTGTGTTGATTTGATATCCAATATTCTTGGGTTAATTTACAACTAATACGACAAAGTCAGCTTGACCCCTTTTATAAGATTCAAAATACAAAATATTTTATAACACCTCACGACTTAATTAAAAGGAAACCCAAACATAGATGGCACGATTTGTAAAACTAATATCTTCATAAGAAGAGGGACACGTCAAAGAGGTACAAGGTTGTTGGCCACAACTAGAGGAGTAGATTGTATCACCTAAAGCTAGTGTTTCCTTTTCGGTCGTTGAAAGTGTTACATTTAAGCCTCGTATTCACTGTCACTTTTCAACGCAATAATTTATGTGTAAAGGTTTATATATAAGCATGCTTACAATTATTATATGATAGCATGTAAATTCAAATAAACAAATTGTTTTAGAGGGTGCAAATCATGTTTTTGTTTCAAGATAATAAATAAAAAGTTCAAGTTAAGATGATACCGACCATGAGATATTACATATATAACTTAAAACTCTTTCACATGTAATTTTCCTCTTTTTTTTCTATTTTGATTAATTTTTAATTTCAACATAATCTATATTTTTTTCGTAGCTTCTCGTGTATAGATTTAGTTTAAAAACTAGTAATTTATTATTACCACGTCTTAATGCGAGGTTAAATATCCAGAAGATATTATAAATATCTAGAAGATATATTACAAGACAGGAAAATTTTAAATCAATATCTATAAGATATTGTGAGATATTATAATTATCTTTTTCATAAAAAAGCTGTCAATAAATAAAAAGGTTAATTTAAATATACAATTTCTCGACTAACTTTCACCTGGAATTGTTTGCCACTTCCACGTCAGATCGTACGGATCAACTGGTATTTAACAAATATAATATTTTATTTTAATAACAGTAAAGAGAGAAAAAAAATAACAACAAAGAAATTAAAACACATACTTCTATGTGATATTTAATTTGACATAATTATCTTTCTGAATTCTTTTTTACATTCACCATATCTCTCTTATTATTTGAAAAGAATTTAATTATAACTTCTTATTATTTTGGTTATATCCAATATAGTAATAGAATATATAAATTTTTTAATTTATATATGATGTAATATGATTTTTAAAACCGGTCACATGAAAAACTAAAATTGAATCTTATGAATTTTCAATTTCAGTCACATGAAAATAGGTACTTGGTTTGAATCTTATGATTTTTAATGTAATTTGCTGGCCTTTCATACGAAAAAAAAAAAGTTCACATGAAAATATAAAATTGAATTTGGCTTCATATACGTGGGCCCCACCATCCAAACACTTTTTCAAGTTTTCCACTATATATATTTCTTCCCTCAACCATAACCCTCCATCCCATCCTCTCACACCCACCTTAAAAACCCTATATATGTTTCACAAATACTAGGGTTTTTTATATCTCAAGCCACTAATAATCTGACAAATCAGCTTCAAATGTCATTGCTTACTGATGCGGCGTCTTCAAGATTCACATGCCGGTCAACTCTATAGTTTCTGGGTTATGAGAATCTTGATGATGCTGCATCGGAAATCAATTGACTGCTTCAAAAATCATATGCAAAAATATATAGGTAATCTTGATTATTAATATTCATAGCTATTCTTTGGTGTTTTGAACATATATTCATTATATATTGATGTGTGTTATTAAAAAGGGTTAGATCTTAGGTTATACAGTTTGTTAAAGATATAGAATAATAGAATCGCAGATATATTCATTTACAAGATCTGCTAAAAGAAAGCAGTGATCAAAGGACATCAAGTATTCAGTTTAAGTCCTTTGACTTGTCTCATATTATCAAGTTTGCTTTGAGTATTTGTTGGTATGTATGAGCCAATAATTAGTTCCAGATCTTGTGTACGGACCAATGTAAACTCTTCTGTTTTCTTAAGTTACAGAAACCATTTTGATAGGGTATTCAATATTCATAAAGATTTGCTATATACAAAACTATTAGTTAAAATATATTAGTTTAGTTTATTATAATCATCTCTAACTGATATATTCTATATCATAACTACACATACATCCATACCCATGTGTGTGTGTGTGTATGCAGACATATGTTCATAGAAAGTTACTTAATATATTTCAAGCTAGATTTGATTCTTGAAGCATAAATTAGTTTGGTCCGAAGGAATTTTTGATCCGCCTAGAGCAGGCTGCAAATATGATATTTTGTAATATGGGTAGTTGTGACAGATTCTTACTAACTCTTTCGCTAGTTCTTGCTTAATAAAGTCAAGATTTTGACTGTTCATTAATACATATATAAACTTCAAATGTTAGCTAGTCAAAGTTTTTTCATAGTTAACTGTTGCATATGGTGTGATGCTTAGCTAGGGTTCTTTACTTGAACTGTATGCTTGATTTAAGCAAGAAAAAACATGGGTTAAAAGTGTAGGATTAATCTAGAAATTTAAAGTAATGTTATCCATTTATTGATAAAGAAATTAGCACATATTTTGAACCTACAAAGATGGCGCATTGGTAAGCAAATGATTCCTCGATCTCTAACATAGGTACCTCTCCGGCAGTGCCCAATCAATCATTACCTTTTAAAGATCACCTTTCTGGCACAAATTGAGATTTAACTCGTTTTGTTGATGTGAAGGGTATTAGTGGGTCATGTGAGTTTTCGGATAACAGGTAATTCTCATAGTTAAAGTAAAAAAATAAAAATAAAAAACACATGTTGTATAAGTGGTTTACTTTTGAATCTATTCTCTTATGAGATTGATAAAGAAAAATCTGAGATATAAATCTTATGATGGATTTTGCAGCAAATCAACTCAATTTTGTTGGAAGGAACAGCATGTGGTGGTGTTTTTTTGTTCAATAAAATGATGGCATGTGACTAACTCCAACCAGCTAGCTTTAGATTTTAAATTCTCAATCTTTTTTAATATTATATTTATTGAAATAAAAATGAAAATGAAGTAGTGTCATACTTAATGAAGTTGTGCATGCAACATGACGTCATTCTAACCTTCATTTTTAATAGAAAAACAAAGTGTGACGTTTTTCGTGAGTATATAATTTATGACGATGAATCTTAAATATACATGTAGCATGCATGATGCTAGCTAGCCTAGGTGTCATTTTAAGGGGTTCCAATTAACATTTTATTGAAAAAAATTTGCACTGTAAATATTTATATTAATTAGATATGTATTTATACATATCTATTTTTGGGTTTGTGTTAAAAGTATATGAGGGCGTCATAATAGACTAAATCGTATATATATAGATATAACGTAATGAAATATCGATATAAAGCTATGTGGATAAAAGTTAGGAACTTATCCCACATAGGTGAGGGTTGTCCTTTTAAATTCTAATGGTTTATAAAGAAGATCGACCCTCCCTCAAAATGATGAAACATGTGTGGAGATCCAAAAAGGGGTGAAACACCTAACTCGCACAGGTGGGCATGTGACATGGGCGGTGGGCGCAATGCGACACTTTAATATCGTCTTTAATATCGTCTATAGGATTTTAAAGTTTAACATTTTAATGAACATATCTTTAAACTTTGTGATATATGAAGACTTATATAGAAGTGATGAAGCAAAAACTAAGTTCATTTAGTTATTTGGAGACTCAATAACTATAGATAATTTAATAATAAGTATCCATAGTTATATTCAACTTATGTATCTGTTAATATATTTAATTAAATATATTTATTTAATAGGAGACGGAGATTTAATCAAAACATAAGTTGAGGCGGCCTAGAATGGTAACAAGTGTCTCTCAGTTTTTTTTTAGCTTAGAGATAGTTAAAAAGATACGTTATATATTTTAGAAAACTTGCTATTTGATATGAAGGTAATGTATGTTTTGTTTAGAAACTCAAGATTCTAAAATGAATTTTTAAATAATGCATTTGACTTGTATATTGAGCTCTATGAGTAGCAAACAATGAATATCACTTTTTTTAGACACAAAGAGAAGTTCCTATTTAGTATATAGGTAATTATAGTAGTTAACTATATCTATTTTAATCGTTTGTTATATTAAAATATAGGATAAATATCATAAAAACTAACGTACTTTTTTATATATAAAAGTCATTAAACAATTTATTGCAGATTAAAGTCGCTGTGCGTGCTAATTTTGAACACAATCATTGTAAAAATTAATTTAAACAACTAACCGCTAAATTCAATTAACCAAAAGAGATCCTCCTAAAATTACAAATGATAGGATGGAAGTAAATTTTACAACAATATTGAGTTTCCTTGTTAGATTTAAGAGTTTGGTAGGAATACTGTGAATCATAGTTGTTAATTAACATTCTAGTATCGTCATACGCCTATAAACGAACCAAACGATCACGAACGGGGTATGCCCGTGTTCATTCATTTAAATTTAACCGAGCACAAACACATAATCAAACACTTTCTTTTGCATGTTCTTTCATCAAGAGAATGAACGTATTTGTTCATGTCCATACATTTAAAACTAAATGAACAGTTCACAAACGTAAACAAATACAAGAGTACCCAAACAAGCAAACTTAAATGAATATTTTTGAACAAACAAAAACGAACATAGCTGACAAAACATAAACGAACATAAGTTAGCAATGAACGCAAACGAACATGTCTCACAATTTATCAACACATATCTATTTATGTTTATATTTATATGAATATAACTACTTATGCATTTATTAAAATTTAAACAAGCGTACATAAATGAACGAATATAGAAGGCCGTTTACGAACATTAAATGTGCAAAACATGTGTTAATGTTCGTCCATTCAAGTATATGATAACTAAATATCTTTTAAGTTTTTTATTTTATTTTGATTTCATTATTATGTTCAAAATTAGCATGTACATAATCTTTTGACGAGAAAAATAAAAAAGCTTGTTAGTTTTTTATTGTATTTGTCCTAAACAAATAGTTCTATTTCATTACACTTATTTATATTATATTAAAACAAATATCAGTTTGTTAAAAAAATTAATTATAATATATTAACGTAAAAAGTAGTAACTAACTAAAATATATAATAATGTAAGTATGCAATGACACATCACCTATTGATTCAGTAATATTGTATCCTAATATAATTTATAAATGAAATATAATTTATAAATGTGAGATTGTGAGTTTAAATTATTGCAAGTGTAAGGTAAAAGTAAATTTTGTTGTGAAAAAAAAGTACCCAATGATAACGTCATTACAACTTTACTAATTGCTACGGTTAATATTAAGCATTTAAAGACACATCTAACTAAGGCTGAGGGGTGTGGGGGGCGCGAGAGGGGGCGCGAGTGGGGGCGCCAGCCAATAATATTGTGACGTGTGGCAGAGAGAGAAACTTGATAAGATGGGTATTGGTTGTGGTGCTCGCGCCCCGGGACATGGTGTGGAGGGGCGCGAGAGGGGGCGCGAGCGGTTTTTTTTTTTATTTTTTTATAAATGTATTAAAAAAACGTATTATTAAAAAAACTCATAAATTATTTAAAAAAACACACATTAATTAAAAAAACACATTAATATCTAAAAAAAAATTAAAGTACTAAAAAAAACATTATTCTTATTCTTCGGCTTGGTCTTCTTCGATCAACCTCTTCCGGATACGTTCCTTTTGTTTTTCCATCAGCATTTGGTCGACCGGATTTAGGTTACTGAAGTCTCTTGTAAGGAATTCCAAATCTCTCATTCTTTTTTTTTCCTTTTTGTCATTAGAGACCACCTCCATGGTGTTGTTGAATTTATTGAGGGATTCAACAAGATCGTTGATGTTTACGGCTTCCCCCTCAGCCGGTTTTTTTCCCCTGGCGTCCCTTCCCAATGGCCGCCTCCTCGGCGGTGAAGACGTTTCCTCCCCCGCAACGTTTAGGTCGAATCCAACCCGGCAATCCGACCCGGCGGAAGTGTTGTACGCTCCAGACGAACTAGTTTTAGTCCGTTTCGGCCCTACTTCCGCATCAACGTCCGGCGCCACCAGCTCAACCCACTTAGAACACCTTCTCAACCTCTCCCACACCTTTACATCGTCCCACGTCTTCACCGTCCCATACCTCCGCAGGCACTCCTGCCTCCACTCTTCGACAGTGAAATTATAAACCGCCAAATCGTCACTGCCACTTGGTCTCATACGACCGGCGTTCCTGTTGAACAGATTAGTAAACAAGCCGACAAATTTTCTGATT
Organism: Bidens hawaiensis; assembly: GCF_021521415.1. Taxonomy (NCBI): domain Eukaryota; kingdom Viridiplantae; phylum Streptophyta; class Magnoliopsida; order Asterales; family Asteraceae; genus Bidens; species Bidens hawaiensis. Next base: position 123,037 of record NW_027493821.1, read on the forward strand.
TCGGTCCACCGACCCGAAATCATATCGGCGTTCCGCTCTGTACTCCCAACGAGCGAATAGAACGTCTCCCTAACCTTTGTCCAAAAGACCTTGCTCTTTTGGTAGTCCGCTGCAAAATGCATAAATAAATTTGTAAGTCATTTAACTTTTTTATTTAACTTTTTTATTAAAAATCATTTTTAAAAACGTTAAAACAATTACCGCAACGCCGATCCTCAGAAATGACTATCCAAGCCCGACACAGGGCTTCCTTCTCATATGATGACCACGGAGTGGTTTTCCGTTTCGTCCTTCCAGTCGAAGCCGAACCCGACCCGTCCGTTGCAACTTGTTTTTTCCGGTGGACGCGTCTTCTTTGTCCCGCAGCTTCACCTTCTGGTTCATGTGTCTCCGGAACTACAAAGTTAGGAGACGGTTGTATGTTGGATGGTTGAAAGCCGGATGATTGTTGCGACCCCGAATAAAACATCGCTTGGTCCGGTGCCGACCATAAATCGTCGTAACTGTAATCTGAATCTAGGTTTGGGTACCAATTTCCAGCCATGTTTTTAAAAAAAGGTTTGGAAGATGGGGTGATTTTGGGTTTTGGGTGTGGTATGTGATATTGGTATGTGATATTGGTGTTGGTTTGGGTTTGATATAGGTTTAATAGAGAGAAAAAATTGTATGTTTTATATTGTTGTTGGTTTGTATTTGATATAGATATATATAGAGAAAAAAAAAATTTTTTAATAAAAAACGAGCCCAACGGCTCTATTCACGCAACCCAAGGACCCACTCACGCCATTCCCAGCCGCTAGCCCATCCGCGCCTGCCTCTTTTTCCGCGCTCGCGCCCCTCTCGCGCCTCGGTGGTGTGGTGCTCGCGCCCCGGGGCGCGAGCGGAAGGGCTTTCGCGCCCCTTCTCGCGCTCCGCACCCCTCAGCCTAATATCGTATGAATGGTCATATCCTTTCTCTCTTAGTCATATCACTTCTAATTGACCATTCTCCCAACAGCCCACAAATACTAATATTAACGTGCCCTCAAGTCTCAACCCATAATCAGGGGAGCCCTTCCTGACAAGGCCCAAAAACAGCCCAAACTCTAAAATAACAAATATAAAAAGCCTTCTTTCACTAGACTAGTAAACTAGAATAAAAATTATTTATTAATTGTTTTCGTTCACGTAACTTTTCCCATCGTCATACAGTCATACGAAGGATCAGGGTCATATTCGGGAATCGTTAAAAAAATTAGGCCGAAAGCGAGGAAAAATTTGGTCTTCAAGTAAAAAGGTTTTTTTATTGGATTTAAACAATTAAATTTTAAAATAGACATAATTGGTTATGATTTGATTGTGCAAAAAGTTTTTTAATTTTTTGTAAAATGCTTAAACGAATTGAGTTTTTGGGTTTAAAGAATACATATTTCTTAAAAATATATATAAACAAATTATTATTTTTTTAAATTCCGGACCTACCTGCATGATCAGGCCGGACCTGGTCACACTTTCTTTGTCTCTCATGCTCTCTCCAACCACTGGCGCCTCCCACCACCACTGTAAGTCTCTCGGCCACCACCGTAAGCTCTCTCACTACCTCCATCTTTTATTAGCTTTTTTTATGCGAAGGTCGTCGCTCTATCAATCTTCTGCGCCTGCCACTACTCTCAACAACTGAGTTCCAACCGGCCACCACTCTCAACAACCAGCCACCACCTGTAAACTCTACTTGGTTAGTTGGCAATTGTTAGTATTAGTTGAAAATGTTCGAGATTAGGTCATGAAAAGGTTTTAATTATTCATATCTGGTGAAAAATATGGTAATTGTGTGTATATTGGGGGGGGGGGGGGGGTAAATGAGTTGGAGCTTGAGTCTAAAAGTAAATTTGTTTAATAAACGAGTTGAGCGCAAGTTTCACTTATCAAGTTCGAGCTTTAAAAGTATATTTGTTTAAAAAGGTATCTTGGATGACTATCTATTTTTATTGTTATAGACCAAAAAACCATTGTATATATCACCATTAATCTTTTGGATCGAGTTTAAAGTTGGAAATTTATATGATTTTATTTTACTATGTTAAAATAATTAACAATGAAAGAAAATGCAATGATTTTTTGTCGCGGAACTTCACTCTATATGATAACTCTATTTGATTTTTTTAAAGCTTATAATATGAATGCTTTTATATTCAATTGATTATTTGATTCTTCTAAAGCTTATAAATATGAATGCGTTTGCCAAATAAACTTATGTAGTTATGTAGAGGCTAGAGCGGAAACTGACTGATTATCAGTTTATCACACAACATCCATGCCCATTTATCACTAAAACAAATTACTGGACTTATTAGTTATCACTAAAACTTGTAGACTAACATAACTTTTTTCCCTTCTGAAAATAAATATTTTTTTTGGTAAAAAGAATAAAAAATAAAAATAAATTTTTTTGGTAAAAGGGAATTTGGTAAAAAGAATAAAAAATAAAAATAATTTTTTTACCCTAAAAGTAAATCCCGTGTAAGAAGTGGTAACTTTTTTAGATCCATATTATTTTCGTGTTTGTTACAACGGTACAATCATACTCGAATTGATTTATTATACAACAACGCATACTTTATTTAATTAATAAAGAATTTTAAGGTTTGAACTTCAACTAAGAAATTATACCTAAGAAGATGAACAGATTTTTCTGGAGAAGAAACCTTTTTTCGGTTTTTTTTTTGGTATTAACAAATAAATGGTAGCAAAAATCGCCATTAAAAAATGAGTCGTGATTGGAATTGTTTGCTATAATTAAATCATTTAAAATATGATAAAGAAATCATTTAAATTGGTAGTTTGAGTCAGTATTCTTACTAAACAAAACATTTAAAACATTTTTAACCATTTTATGATGAATCATTGATATTTCTATTTTTAATTGCACATACATAAAAATCAAAGGTACACGTTTATGTTTCAGTTCAACGACTTAGTTTAACACAAAAGTATGTATTTATGAATAATCTAAGTACATACCAAACTTTGTAAATTTTGTATTTAAGACGTAGAAGAAGGCATAATGAATCTTTAAATTTTTGGCGTATTTTAGATTAAATTTGTTTATTTGTATTTAATTATGTAAGTGAAGAAGTTTTGAAATCTATTGAAACGTATAAGAGCCTCAAGAGGTTAAGTTATCATTTTAAGACTTGTTTTTCTAATTCAAGTAGAAAAAAAAAAGAAAAAAAAAACAAATTATAGGCACTATTGTCATTACATTATCACTGAAAAAATATTTTGGCCAACCAATATAGTCCATCTACCCGGGGTAACCTAGTGACAAAAGACGACCACATATGTTGGCGATCGTAAATTCGTAGACAACCTTGGGATAACCCAAATCCACCATCTTTTATTCGCAGAAAAACCCGCTGCTTGAAAGCCTACTTCTGTAAAACCCTGTTGAAATCATATTTGAGCCTACAACTTTACGGTCTCCATATCAAATCTCCACTTCCCTCTTCGTACTAACCGAGCTAAAGCTCATTGGATTTTTATATGATTATATGCCCTTAAATATTGTAATTGAGCATAACTTTTATTCTAACACGATTTTTTTACCTTAAGTGTTTTACCAATTTTATAATATTATAAAGAATACAAAAATAACATATTTAAGGGTTGTTCAGATTTTGACATTTTGACGGTGAATTTCAATTCAAACTCGATTAGAATTAAAAATGAAAAACTGATTCGATTTAGTTTAATCTCAAATTCTGAAGAAACAAACTACGTCAAAACTATATATGAAATAAAGACAATAATAATATATTAATGTATTTCTTTATTATAAAAATAGCCACTTTATGCAACTTGAATTCAAATATCATGGATACAAATCACAAATTTAATATCGATTCGAAAATTGAGTCCAAAATAATGATAACCTGGTTAAAAAACCAAATTCGAGTTCAATATTTAGTTTTTCTGTATCTAACTATGTACTCGTTAAGATATAATAAATATTCTATAATATATACGATGTTGAATTGTTGATATCATATCTTGCAAACCTAAGGCAATTACCCTGTTGGTAGTTTAGAATCGCTTTCTTTTGGTTATTTTTATTTTTTAATTCAAGTCTATTTTTCTTTCTTCACATGTTTTCTAAAAAATGAAGAAAACAATATATATAAAACAGGATAATATTGTATAAGTTATGATTCGGAGCCAGGGATAAGATTATAAGAACAGGTTAATTAATTAATATACACGTAAGATTGACCACGGCTGGACCCACTGTCCTCATCTAGATTACTTGGTCACCATCGTCCGCGAGCTGGGGAGATGAGGTGGCTTGATATTTCTGTAAGCTTTATATATTTTGAGTATTATTATTTATTGTAAAACTCATAAAAATGTATTTTTAATAATATCACAAAGAAAATAATTTTAAGTTATACCTGTATAGCAATATGATAAGCAAAATTATTGTTTACATCATCATTATGTTTTATTTAGCCAATAATAAAGACCCTTTATTCTTCCTATACTCTATTTAAGTAAGAGAAAATAAAATGAAATAATTTTTTTCATTTATTTTAAATATAAAAATATGATATTTAACCCTCAAACGATGAGAGGGGGCTAAATTAAATGGAAAATAGAAAAATAAGAGAAACAAAGAGAAGAGAATATGAGAGAAATGGAAGGAAAGGAAAATAAGTATTTAGTTTTCTCTTTTTTTTAAGTAAACTCGAAAACTGAGTGCTATATCTACATGATATGCCCATCAATCAACTTGATTCATCCTGAGTTGGATGAGAAAAAAGAATGCTTTGGATGCATGGTCTATTGATGATATAACTCCATAATTCAATATCTATGATTGTGAGAGCATTCTTAACATATACCTCATCCTCATCTTTATAATTACACTAAAAAACACTATATTGTTCAATTAAATAATACAGTAATTTTTTATATTTTTATCATTACAGTTTTCTCTCTCCTATACTAATAACCAATTCAACAAATATTAAAAAATAAACAGAGACAAACTTTGTTTTCCCAAATTTACAAAAAAATCATCACTTTTTATTTCTCCATCCTATAATTTATACTCACAATCACTTAAAATTATACCCTGTAATTTTTAAACTTCTCTCACATAATTTTGAGGAATAGCATGAGAATGCTCTAAAAAAATGCATCATCCATCTCTTCCACGTTAGGAAAATGCATACCACTCTTTATGGCTTAATGGTAGATATGTTATCAAAGTCTACATCTTTGATGATTGTTGTTAGAAAAACAAAATTTAAAGGAGACGGTTTGGAATTAAAGATCAATAAATCAACTATTTGATTATAAAAACAAAGTTTGAATCACACGTGCGCGGTGCAACAAGTTAATCACAAAAATTAGACTTAAACATTAACCAAAAATTCTGTAAAAGATGAAAAGTATTGTAAGCAAAGTTGAAAGTGGAAAAATTGTTGGAGTTAAAAATGAAAAATTTTGTGACAAACTTAGAAAAGACGAAAACTATATGGTTAAAGTAAAAGATGAAAACTGAAAAGTACATGTAAGGTTCAAACTTCAAAGTAAAAAATATACAAAGTACCGTTAGTGTTTAATTAAAGACATATTGGTCATAAACTTTCTTACTAAATGATGAATAAGTTGTTCTTCGTTAGAGAGGATACACACATAAAAGCATTAAGTACAAGTAACTATGTAAGATACTATATACATAGCATGTCATACAAGCAATGATGCACAACAAAGTTCCTAATTGTTTGTGTGTGTAGGGTTTGGATCAAATATAAATAAAACTAACGTGTTAATTGTGAGAATCAAGTAGAGTAATTATATTCCATTATATACTGTAATATAATTACTCTATTTGATTCTCACAATTAACATACTAATTTCATTTGTACGTTAACTCTTCCCTTTTATATATAAATGGTTGGGTTTTATGGTTATTAAGTTTAGTTGGAAATGTTTTTATATGTTTAATTGCATGTGCTTTGTTGTTTTATAGTTGTTAATTAGTTTATTATAGGTTTGTATAGTTATATTTGTTAAATTTAAAACTTTTAAGTACATATTTTTCAGTGATTGGTTAATTTTAATGGGACGGTTTCAAAATTTTAGTAGGATTGATATCAAAATATAGTTTTTTTTTTATTTTTAAAATGAGTCTTAGAAGTATATATTTTTTTGAACGACTAAATATTACATTTTAAAACAATTAAATCTCTGAAGTCCAATTTTACATCTTAATAACCTTACCATTTAAAATAACCTTACCATTTAAAATGCAAACAACATATTATACTTTTTTTAACTGCTTTAGAAATATACCTAAAATGTATTACTTAATTAATTTTAAATTAAATTTATTATGAAGATAATAATTTAATGCTAAAATGACAGGCATGTGAAGGGGAGAATCGACAGTGGTAAGCAAAATGGTAGAGATTTCAAGAATGTGACACATCCCATTATCTGTCTCTCTCATATTTAATCTCCTATCTCGATCCATTTCTCACCACCTAATTGTTTTCGACTTGACAACATATTCGTACGAATAAACATTCCACGGACAAAGAAATTTTGTCTTCTTTAGTTTGATAATCAGTCACTCTGATCGAAATGACTCACCAATTTATCGTTTTGTAAAGTTTTTAATAAGTAAAGAGTACATAACTGATTAGATATACGTATTGTAAACTGTTCAAAATCAACTTATTAACAATTTAACACTATGAATCGAACAAAGCTTACAAAAAATCAAACCTGAGTCATAACTTTATATTCCAGGCTTAATTAGACTAGTGAATCTTATCGAGCCGTTTATTATATAAATATAACTAGCTTTAGAAACCCGTGTTGTACGAGATAAATTAATGTATGAATTCTAATGAATAATTTGATACAAATAAGAGAAAATAATTAAGTCTCTTTATATTATATAAAAAAATGTATTACAAATATAGTCGTTTTATATCGTCAAATATATTTAAATTTTAAATTGAGAATGAGTTGTTTAACCATCGGTATACAATAATGTAGCAATGCCACTAGAAGCAAAATTTAAAACAATGAGACATTTCAATGTAAAAGATATAGCTACGCTCAATACCCGGTAATAGAAAAAAAACACAAGATTTTCCTTTTTGAACAGCTTTCATGTTATCCCAAACACATTGTTGTTCAACTATTACAATAGTTTTTTAATATATATATAAAAATAGTCAATTTGTCTATGATTTATAAGACTGAATATTTGTAAAAAAAAATTATTATAGTTTTCTTCAGTATGAAGATGTCTTAAAAAATTGAATGTTAATGTACTCTTTAAACAAAAACTCTTTTATATATACATTTCAATTTCAAAGAAAATATATATATGACACGTAATTATTTTATTAATATTTTTTAATATTAAGTATGTTTTGAATATAATTTATGGCATTAATACTTTAATCAATGGAGATTGACCAATTAATATGATATGCTGAATTAATAATCAATGTTATATTTAGAACTAATTTTTTTTTTCATCAATAGAAGAAAAGTGATTATGAAGGGAATTTGATAGTGAGAATTAACCTAATAATGCCATGTAAGGGTGTGCAAACGACAAAACCCGACCCGACCCGAGAGAAGCCCGACCCGACCCGAGGACCGACGTGTATGAATTATAAAGACCAATTGCTGGACCGGTTAGGGATAATCGGGTTCGGTTCTACCGGTGGTCGGTTCATCGGTTCTATAGAATAGAACCGAGACCGAAAAATTTCCATTTATGTAGTTCTAATTGCAGAAAAACATATGGTTTGGACCAAGGAAAATGATGCAGATGAGGTTGAAATGTATCGTTTGAAAGATTAACAGCGTAACACACAACCAAACGGGTAAATTTTCATATTTTCCTCATGATCGATTAGCATTCTTATTACGATTTTGAAGTATATGTTCAGTCAGGCCCATGAATCTTTTGATTTTATTGATTTGTATAATTTGATTGTTCAATTTCGGCGTTTAATTGATCGAGATGGGCTTAATTTACCTTTGGATTAAGTATGCCTTCCAAGTGTTTGATGAAACGTCTTACAAACTAGCAACAAATATATATACATACCAGTATTGGTTTGATAGAGTATAGAATCACATGAATCAAAGTATTTGTAGATCGGAAATAGCAGTTTGAAAGGTTGAGTTGGTTTTTTATTTACATTCAAACAAAAACAGAGCAACGCATATGTGTATTTTAGTAGGGCTAATGTGTATATTGTTGTGCATATATCGGTTATGCGGGTTTTTATCGGTCTTCAGGGGCAGATACCCGAACCCGACCCGAAACCGATTTTAATAGATATTAAGGACCGAAATCATTTATATAAAATTAGGGTTCGGTCCGGTTTCAGGTTTTTTTGGGTCGGCTCTTCAGGTTTTTTCGGTCCAACCCTAATTCTGCACGCCCCTAATGCCATGTGTCCAGAATTATTTTCTTTTATTAGTATAAATAGATAGATAATTTTTATTTGATGTAGTGTATATGTATATACACATTATAATCATAATAAAAAGATAAATAAGGTATTATATGTATAAACTATAAATACATATAAAAATAATACGTATATATTTATAAGTAAAATCATTAGTAATAGATGAGCCAAGATCTATTTTTAACACTTTCTTACAAGTTGAGCTCGGGGACTGATTTTCCCCAAGAGCTCACATCGACAGACAAGCCTAGAGTAGTGTCACAGCCTATTACGTTTTTAAGACCTTTTCTTTTATATTCTATTATTAAAGTGCTAGCACGTCTATTTATTCACGATACTCTGCTATCAGTTGAACCAATAGAATGAAAGGAAAAAAAACAAGGTTTTTTTTGTGTATATCAAGACTTGTAGTTTGATTCTTTGGAAATGTATTATTATGATATAAATGGACCAAATAATACTTTTAAGTTACAGAGCTTATAAAATATTGAGCTTGACTCGATTCATTAATATGTTGTTATGAGTTTTAGTAATATAAAAGTTAAACTTGATCATATAATTAATTACAATAAAGTTATTAAAATACCAAATTAGTCAAGTTATTTAATATTTATCTTAACAAAAAATAATCTCGTGAAGTTTCTAGCAATCTAATCATTTAGGTAAAGCTAATTTTTGGTATAAAAATAAATATATATACTCGGTCAATATCAAATAATGTAAAACTAATATAACAACTTTATGATATTATATTAATTTTTTACTTTTTCAATCATGAAATGAATAAACTTGTAACGTGGCCACTCGAATACGAGTCAAAATGTACACTGGAAAACAAAACACTCACCAGTCAGATAAAAGGTAGGCATCTTGTCTTGTTGTTGATGTCCTACAACAATTGCATGAGATAGATAAGTGAACCCACACCTCTATGAGAGAGACTTATGGTGCAACATTGCCGGTGTCACTATAAATTGCACCCACCAGATAATAATAATAATATTATCAACACTTAGCAGAAACAAATTAACACAAGAACCTGTTCTGGATCTCGTCTATTTGAATTGAAGCTTGGTGTTTCTAATTCATAAGGTAAACATCAATGACTTTGTTTTCTCTCTCTAGATTCATGTTTTTAGTACTTGTTTAAATTGATATAGTAGTTGTATATAGTTTCCACACGTGGTAATCGACGCGATTTGAGGCTTAATTGTGATTTGTTCGTGTTAGAAATGAGATCGGTACCGTTTCTGTAAAGCTGATACCGTACCAAACCGAAAACTAATGAAACCATATAGTGAATAACATACCGATTTTTTGTTGTTTGGTACATGTCGGTACCAGCAACATTGAGAATACCGAATGGTGCAAATACCGAAAACATGAAAATCGAGTACATGTACTGGTGACTGTACCGATTGTGTTCGGTCAATACCGGATACTGACAACATGAAAATCAATTACTTGTACTAGTACCAATTGTGTTTAGTCGGTACTAGTACAGTATGCCAATACCGAAAACATGAAAATCAAGTACCTTACTGTTACCAACAGTGTTCAGTCTTTACGGTAAAGTATACGGTACACGAATACTGAAAACATAAAAAATCAAGTACGTGTAGTGTTACCGATAGTGTTCGTTCGGTACCGGTAAATTACACAGTATATGAAAACCGAAAACATGAAAATCAAGTACCATAATATATCAGTATCGGTAGTCGGTACCATTATTAGGTAAAATATGGTAATTAATTAATGTGAATAGTAATTAAGAATTTCGGTTAAATAATATTCCCTCCGTCCCAATTTAAATGTCCTAATTTGACTTTTCAAGTGTTTCTTTTGCAACTTTGAGCGTAAATATTTTTGTTAATGTCGTATAATACTTGATGAAAATTATATCAATGTAAAATTAATTTAAAACCCAATCCATTCATATATTTTACATCAAGGATTATGTAACACAAACAAAAATATTATCGGTCAAAGTTAAACAAGAAAGACCGAAAAGGTCAAACTAGGTTGGGACGAGGGAGTACTGATAATTCGATTATGTTGATCCTTCCTTATATATCGGAGTCAATATTTGAATATATAATATCATCCTGATATATCGGTGTATCAGTTTCAACGTATTTTGCGTCTGCTATCAATGCATGTTTCCTTGTGTACTAGTGTTTTTGTACGGCTTAATTTACGTAATTACACACAATTGATTTAATTTAAAACTCGTTTTGGTGTAATTGTGAAGGTTTTGAGATAATATGAGGAATTCGGAGTCAGAACAAGCGTTTTACATTGAGAGTGATGAAGATGAAGATAATAATGATTCGATTGTGGGAGAAGATGATGGTAATGATTCAGAGTTTTCTAATTATTCGGATGATAATAATACTCAGCAGCAGAGTAAACCTAATTCATTAAACCCTTCATGGCCTCAAAGTTACAGGTATGGTTGGTCAACAATTGATTGATGAATTAGAATGTATCACTTTTAGGTTTAAGAATTGTTAATTTTTACATTAGGGGTGTAAACGAGCCGAGCCACTCCTTTTGACTTGTTTTTCAGCTGGTTATTATTTAATTATTAATTTAATATATTTATATACCTTTTTTAATTTATATCTATATATTTTGGGAAAAAACCTTAAAAGAATTACGAGTCTAAGCTAGGCTCAAGCTAAAGAGGTAAAATGCTCGTTAAAGCTCGGTAACCTCACTTTTAGGGTTTTTATTCATAACATAAACTAAAGTATCTAGTGATAGATTGGCAACAGGATTAGTGGTGTAAACGATCCGAGCTTGAGCATGAGCTCAACTAGACTCGAGCTTGGCTCGTTTTGACTCACGAGAACTCAAGCTCGGCGGGTGAGTTGTTTTTTCATGCTCTGACGCGGCTCGTTTATTATTTGTTACTTAATTTATATACTTTTTTTAACTGTATTTATATATATTGAGAAAAGCCTTAAACGAGTCTAAGTTCGGCTCGAGCTCGGATGTGTAGTGTGAAATTAATACATAATAGAAGTCCAAAAGAGGTAAACTTGAAAATACACAAGGCTCGTTAAAGCTCTACGAGCCTAGACGATCTTCCTGTACAAGGCTCGAGCTAAACGAGCTTTATTTGAGGCTCGGTCTTGGATTGAGCTAGAAAAAGCTTGTCTCGTTTCTAGCTTTTTATGAATCCGATATCGAGTAGCTCATGAGCAGTTCAGCTTGTTTGCACTCCGAAACAAGATGCTAATAAAATGTAGTTAAAGTGCTAATTGTACAGTTTTGATATGAAATTAAGTAGTTAAAGATTTTCATGTTTGATGTTTCAGGCAATCGATTGATATGTACAGTAGTGTACCGTCACCAACTTTGAACTTTTTGGGGACTCCTACGCTATCTCGATTAGGCAGTTCGTTCCTTTTATCATCGATAACGAAAAGACACACACCCGAGATACTACCAAGTTTGAGCAAACCTTTTTTGCCACAGAAGTCACAAGAAAGACTTAGTTCTCATTCCCTTCCTCCACGCGGATCATCCGCCAAGAGGTTGTCACAATATCAGAAATCTTCTAAGTCTGTACACGAGCTTCCTCTTTCGAGGCAGAGCTCGTTTGGTCAGTCCGTGATTAATGGTATGCAATATGAACATATGTTATTGTTTGCTGTTTTAGATATATTAAAAATTTTAAACCAATTAATATAAGAGTACCAATGTTTACACAACTTTGCATATAAAGTATGAGTTCTTGTAGCTCTAAAAACTCTAAAGATATTTGTGGAGTCAACTTTAATTTTCATGTGCTGTTACTTTTTCTGGTGTTGCATGCTTCAAGATTAGAGCTTGGAGTATGTGCATGCTTAAAAGTATGTCAGTTGTGTTTTAAGAGCCCAATTTCTGATTTTGCTACAATTTGTTTCCTTTACCATTTGACTAAAATTGGTATGATGGTCCCTTTAGTTTTGGTCCCCAGTAGAGCATTTAACCAAGGCAAGCTTGGCCATAATTTGGTCTACTCTCTCTCTCCTACCATACTTGTTGGCCTACACATTTAAATTCTCACAGCAAATAGGTCAAATGGTCAATGCAGCCATTACTCTGTTAGATTTGAATTTAGGGATGTAAACCAGTGGAGCCGAGCCCGGTCTTGTCTAGCCTCGACCTCGGCTCGTTTATCTTACGAGAACTCGAGCCCGAGCTCATCTCATTTCGAGATCTATTTTTAAAGCTCAAACTCAGACCGTGGGTAGTTTTTCAAGCTTGAGCTGGGCTCACTTATTTTTTTATTAAATAGATTATATACGTTTACGGTAATCTTTTACCTATATTTTAAATTTTTTATATATAACATAGTAAAATTACTTTTGTTATATTATCATATTTTTTTAGAAAATAATAGTTATTATAAATATATATATTTGATATATTATATAAAAATCATATAAATAATACGCTTATATTTACCTTATTTTGGTCACACACCATTATGGTACTTTCTTTTCATATATATATATATATATATATATATATATATATATATATATATATTATCATTTTTTACTACGTGCTACTATGAATTATACTATAGTTGAACTTCGATTTCCTTTTATATTGGCGCATACATATGTAGTCAACAGCAGAGGGTCTCTCTGAAAGCCACCTCTCTATCCCGTTGGATAGAGGTACGGTGTGCCTACATCCCACCCTCCCCATACCCTACTTATAGCTTTGCTATTGGTGGTACTTCACTGGGTATGATTGATTGATAAATAATACGCTTGTTTAGGCTCGGTAAGCGAAGCTTGGGCTCGTTTATTAAACAATATTATATTCAAGCTCAGGCTCGTTTATTGAACAATGTTATATTGAAGCTCGAGCTCGTATAAGCTTGGCTTGGTTTGAGCTTTTAGTGATCCGTTTTGGTTAAAAAAGAGTTTATAGTTACAGATGTATCTTTCATTTTAGTAAAGAATATGATTTCTTAAACTTAACTATCTTTACTCATAAATGTTTACTCATGTGGCATTGCGTGTAGTGTTTATAATCTTTCACGTGATAATTTTGTGCAGGCATAAATGTTCTTTGTGGAGTTGGAATTCTTTCCACTCCATATGCAGTCAAAGAAGGAGGATGGATTGGATTAATATTATTGTTTGTCTTTGGTGCTCTTTCATTCTACACGGGTATCCTCCTTCGAAACTGTTTGGATAGTCAACCGGGCCTCGAGACTTATCCAGATATTGGCCAGGCTGCCTTTGGCACCAGAGGCCGATTAATCATTTCTGTAAGTTCTGTTAATTGACTACTTGAGAAGAACATATACATACATATGAATGTAATGTTTGTATGTTTATCACCGCCATACATTTTGACTAGTTGCTTGTTTCTGTTTTGATGCAGATAATTTTGTATGTGGAGTTATATGTAAGTATAATCGTCTTACACTACTTTTGTATCTTTTAAACATTATGAATTAGTCATATTTCATTTATGTGATCTAAAAGTTTTATATGTTAAGTTAATTTTATTTGCTGCAGGCATGTTGCATTGAGTATGTAATCTTGGAGAGTGATAATCTATCGTCTCTATTTCCAAACGCACATATAAACTTTGGAGGATCTGTACTTTCTGCACATTATTTATTTGCTATACTCATCACTATTGTCGTGCTTCCTACAGTTTGGCTTCGTGACATGAGTGTTCTCAGTTACATATCTGGTAAGTAATATAAACTAATTAATAATCAAATATCTTTAAAGTGTTTAATTTGTTTTAATGATTTAACCTTTGTATACAGTCGGCGGAGTTATTGCGTCGCTTCTAGTAGCCATGTGCTTGTTTTGGGTCGGTTTGGTTGATAAAGTTGGCTTTCAAGTTGAAACCACAAAGGCATTCAACCTCTCGGGTTTCCCTGTGGCTTTAGGGCTTTATGGCTACTGTTATTCAGGGCATGCTATTTTTCCTAATATTTATACTTCAATGGCAGATAGGAAGCAATTTCCTATGGTCCTTTTTGCCAGGTAAAGTAGTAAAGTACCCTTGTTGACCATAAAAAAGTCAACATACGCGTGTCTAGAGTCGTCGTTGAATATGTTATTTGTTTTGTATGCAGTTTTGGAATATGTGCTGTTCTTTATGCTACCGTTGCGGTAATGGGATACTTGATGTTTGGTGAATTAACAGAATCACAGTTTACTCTTAACCTGCCAACTGATTTAATTGCCTCCAAAGTTGCTGTCTGGACAACAGTAAGTTAACTGCATATTACGCATCTCTTAGTTAAAACTTCAGTGTACTCATATCCGTCTTTTACTCTTTTTGCAGGTAGTCAACCCGTTTACCAAATATGCTTTAACCATATCTCCGGTGGCTATGAGTCTCGAGGAATTGATACCATCAAAGCGTATGAATCGCGCATATTCCATCCTCATTAGAACGGGCTTGGTGATCTCTATTTTGGTTGTAGCACTCACCATTCCCTTCTTTGGTAAGTCTCTCCTCCCTGCGCGCACGAACTGATGCATTTTATTTTCTTGTTTAAACCAAAGATTTTGATTTCTTTTTTTATAGGTCTTGTGATGTCGCTCGTGGGATCGTTATTGACCATGCTAGTGGTATACTCTCCTTCACAGTTCACAGTACTAGGGGTGCTAAACTGGTCATGTTTGGTTAAACACGACATGAACCCAAAAACCGTGTCAGATGCATAATATGACCTTTACAAACTTGGAAATATCATATATACCCATGCACAACTATCATCATCATCATCATCGTACTCAGTATATCCCACCAATAGCAATGCTATGGTAGGGTCTGAGGAGGGTAAGATGTAGACAGTCTTACCTCTATCCCATAGGGATAGAGATGCTGCTTCCGGTGAGACCCCCGGCTCGATAGTAGTTTTGCATCAAGCCTTGGACATAAGACACATAGCACTCAATCATTGGGACACCGGCTGATTGGTGCATGTGCCCTTGTCTTTCGGCTATCAACGCCACCACATGATGCCTGATTAACCTTCCGCCACTTTTAACGTTATTTTTATGAGATTAGTAAAATAACGTCAAAATTAGTGCAATTTTACTTTTGCCCACCGAGGGTTCACACATATATACATTATATGCGCGCACCGCAAGCAGGGCGTATACACAACTATAAAGATAATATATACTTTTACAAAGTAGTTAAAATATCAAATATACCCAATTCATTAGAAATAGTTTAACAAATGATCGTTTTACCCATTCTTTTTTTTTACCCATTTTTAGCTTTAAATTATTAGCTATTCAACTGTTCGCTTGCTTATCGTCGATGTCAATCAAAATCCAAATAAAGTAGGGTATAATGGAAAGGGGTAGAACGATCATTTAGTAAAAGTTGGGTATATATGATATTTTTAGTTTTGGTTGGGAATATATAAAAAATTTCAAGTTTGAAAGGGTAATATGAAACTAATCCTGATTGTAAAGGTATAAAAATATCCACCAGTTTAAATTTTGATATAAAATACCGGCCTATTTATGTCATAAATTAAAATAAACTTTAAAAATATTAGAAAGCAAACGGGACCCAACCTGACCCGTTTAGCTAAACGTGTTTGTGGGTTCAACCTACCTCTCTTTATTTTACAGAATGCGGTGATTGACTAATGACTATATATTATTGTTTCAGACGTTGATACTTCCTTGTGTTTGCTTTTTGAGCATCCTAAAGGGAAAGATAACCCGGTTTCAGGTATAAAATAACACTAGTGATTAATAAGCACAGCGTGATATTTTAATTTATATGTTAATTAGTACTTTGCTTAATTTGTTGGTAGGGATCACTCTGTGCATTGATCATCGTGGTTGGAATCATGTCGTCGATTATTGGGACATATACATCCGTAATGGAGATTATTCAACAGTTGTTTTGATCATGTTAATGTTAATTTTACTTTGTACCTTTATTTGTTTATTGAAGCTTCATTGTTGCTCTCCGCCTATTATTAGAACAACTATTTTATATATACTTTGTAATAGTTGTTGGTATGGTAATGGTATCAAGTATCAACCTTATTTTAGATGTGATGAGAAGTCAGATATATTTTAGTAAAATACGTCCAATTTATCACATTAACAACTATGTTAATATGTTATACAAAAATGATATTAAGTTATTTTTTTTGTCCTTTAACTAAATAACTTACAGAAAATATCATTTAAGTTTCCAAAAGCTTGCACATTTCATCTTAGTCTTCAAATGCATGGTTGCAGGGTCATTCAGAAGGTGATTATTTTCCCACAAAAATATTTTCTTTAATAAAGACCATATCTTGATAACATTTTTGGAGGCCGGTTTGGTTGTTAACCCGTGATTTATTCGTAAAAGATCATTAAATTGAGTTCTTTTTGGGATTTTTTAAATAATTTGTCCATAACATTTTATCTAATCAGGCATTGGAGGGGGTTGATGTTGACCAACAGAACCAAACTGTTGACAGTCAAATGTCCACAATACCCATCAATAGTTTGGAATTTTTTATTTTTATTTTTATTTTTTTGCTTAATTAGCATATACTAATTACTACAACACTGTAAACCGTACACAATGGCGGAACTTTAACGTTTATATTGAGGGGTCCGAAAACATATGTTAAATTTAAGCTTTTGGATTAGAAGCGAGCCAACCATGTAAAACTAACATTGTTTAACCCTAATGGGCTAAAACTAAATGCGAAACAAGAAATTTTTAGTTGGATGGTCATTATATATGCTTTGATTTTCATATATAATTTTTTTTCTAAATTAAAAATAAAAATAAAATAAATAAATTTGTAAATATATAATAAGTTTGAAATTGTTTACGTCGCTAATAATATTAAATATAATATATAATACATCAAATTTGAATTAATATAAATAAAAATTGAAATGACATAAATTAAACAGTAAAACATGTCTAGACTTAATTAACATAGAAAAAAATACATCTTTTTTCTTAAAATCTTCCTCCCCACACTTATTCAAAATTTTCTTAATATTTACGGCTCTACTAATACTTATACCCTTCTAAAAAAGAAAATAGGGGGGCCAAGACCCCTCCCCGCCCTATATAAGGTCCGCCCTTGACCGTACAAGCGATCTGCTATTATCAGCAAGCTTTCAAGACAAATAGAAATGACGAGTTCGTAAAATCTTGCTTCTAATGTTGTTGAGAAATCTTCGACTTATGAAAATGAGCCATTACAAGCGAGAAAATTGTTTCGTTTTGTTTCCCATGTTGATCTATGGTAATTTCTTTAGATCGTTTTGTAAACTTGTTTCTCATTAAAAAACAAACAACGATGAAAGACCCTTTTGGGAATTATGCCGTGCCGATGGTTCTAGACACGCGTGATGACCCGAGCCGCGAATCCTCTTGCACATAAAGGTTCACTTGGCTGCTTGTAAATATATTGTTTCGCGTGTGGAGAAACTCGTCACTTCTGGAGGTGAGAAACAAGTTCTAAACACAATATCCACAATATCAAATCAAGATTTTTTCATTTTAGTTCTCTCATGAAATCTCAAATCAATAATACACATTACCTCGCACGGTTTTCATCATCATTATTATTATTATTATTATTATATATATATAACAGTCATATACTGAGTACGATGATGATATATAACAGTCATATAATAGTCAAATAATAAATACCCAAACTTCTTAATTATTAATCATTTCAACTACTTGTTGCTTCTTTTCATTATCAACTTCATCCACTTGTTGCTTCTTTTCATTTTCTTTTGCAGCCTCCTCTGCTTCTTCTTTTAACCTTTGCATGGCCTCAATTTCCTTCTTTTTTACATCAAAAAACTCAATGAGGCCGCCGAGAGCAATGTCAGGGTCATCGTCTTTGAGAAGTTGTTCGGCTACTTCAGCAGGGGTGACCTCCACATTGCATATCAAATTCTCAATTTCTTCAAAATGATTGTGTTCGGTTATACTAAGGTAGTTGGAGGCTAACAGTCGAAAGCTGCTCGGGGTGCAATATGACATGTGGATGTGAACGTCCATACGCCCCGGACGAATAAGGGCGGGATCAAGTTTGTCCTTTCGGTTTGTTGTGAATATTATGATTCGCTCATCGCCACAACTTGACCATAGGCCGTCTATGAAGTTCAGAAAACCAGACAACGTTACCTTAACAAAATAATTGTATTGTTAGTGTATAACACATTAACACATTTGTTAAACGTGTTAATTTTTCGTTAACTACCCATGTAGTACACACGTCTAAAAATATAAAACATAGATAGTTTAAAGTTCAAACACTTAGGAGAGATGAATTGAATGACACAGAAACTTCGTTATCATTTCAATTTGTTTAATGCCTAAATTAAAAGTTTCTTGATTGTTTATGTTAACTTTCATTTTTATATCCTTTATGTTAATTATACCATTGTCAAGCAAAAAGTTACATGATTGATTGATTATTTAATTTATTTATATTAATATAAACTATGCAAATACGAAAGATAAAATACATGTACTTTATTTTTGTTTTCCTTGTAGAGAATACTTAACAAATTTATAATGATTTGTATAAATTTAATAATTTTTAAAAAAAATTATGAAGAAATATTTTTAGGCTTATTGTTGTAGGCTGCAAAAGGGACTTCATAAACTAATGTGACATGACTTTAAAGCCCGACATACCGCGCGAGAGCGGTAAGGAAAGGGCTTCAGCATGCATGTTACCAGGCGACAGACATATTTTCAACACATGATAGGTCCCAAATGCTAAAGGAGTGGAACTTTAAAGTGGTAAAGGGACGTTAAACCAAAACACAGTGTTAAAAGGGTGAAATTTTAACGTGCTGTGACTTTTTAATTTAGGTTTTAAAGCCCGTATACAACAACCAGCTATAGTAATTTTAAAATAATTTATCAAGTAATGTTTGCAATATTCAATTCAATCATAATTAAGTGATATATATTTTTAAATCAAACATTTTAAAAAACTTTTATGATAAAAAGGAAAAAAAAACATGTTAAGTTTTTATGTGAAAAATATTGTTAAGGACTTTTATAAAAAAAAAACAGAAAAAATATGTTTGTTTTTTATGTACAAAAAGTTATTAAGGGGATTTTACAAGAAAATAAAAATAGAAACATGTTGATTTTTTATGATATTTTCCATAGAAATTGTTTGATTCTTAAATAGGTGTTTTTATACGTACGTTGAAATCATCATACGAGCTATATGACCGATGAAAAATAGTTAAACAAATCGTATGACGTTGTCAGTTGTGAGCATCGTCAAATCAGTCAGTTATGTGTTAGTCTAACACATAATATGACATGTGTACACGTTATTATCAATATGGTATGTTAATTGCCCCGTGTGACATGTCAGTGGTGTTTTCTCTAGTTCAGTGTCAATTAAAATAGTTGTATGCTAACCTTGGATTCTTCATCGTAACCACCTCGTTGTGGATTTTTACGAACTGCAGCTTTCTCTGCTTCCGCATTCACCCGATCATGCAACTCCTTCGAACAGTCAATGTCCTCCACCACCAGTATCGAACGGTTTGCCGTCGCCACCAACAACCTACGCAACTCCGAGTTTGACTTAATGTCAGTCAACTCCAAGTCATATATGTCAAAGTTCAAATAATTCGCCATGGCCGCAATCAAACTTGACTTCCCAGTCCCAGGAGGACCATACAACAAGTACCCTCTCTTCCACGCCTTTCCAACTTTCCGATAATACTCTCTCCTCTCCAAAAACCTATCCAAATCCTTCATCACCGTCTCCTTAATCCCATCATCCAACGCCACCGTCTCAAACGTCGCAGGATGATCAAGACTCACCGAGGTCCACGTCGATGGATACCTAGTGTAATTCGTCTTTTTCTCAACCGTGAACAACTTCAATGTCTTCACGACTTGCTTCTTCGAATTTGCATAGTTAACAATAAACGGAAGATACTCATTCAACGCGCGATCTTTGTGTTTCCAATGAAACGTGAGCTCCAACGATCGAAGATCAGATCGTGTCGACTGACCATTCTCATCGTGAATGAAATATTCTCTAGTTGGCCTCCTCTTGGAAACCAAAGACCAAGTGAATTTAACTCCTTCATATACATCTACATACTCCTCGTCTATTTCCATTGCAACATTAATATGTTGTTCACTAGGGTTTTTCGTGACCTTCAAACGATGGATGTGCGAGGATATTCGATCGGCTAGGTAAATTTGTGTCGCGGTGTAGATTTCGTTGTCGGTAAACCCTTCGAATTCATATATAACCATGGTCAAGTGTGTGGAGAACTTGTTGAGGAAGTTACGAAAGTTGAGATAAACATAGTCTCGGAGTTCAAGGGGTAAGAGATCACGGGAGACGCTGCGGACTACCATTGCGGTCGCTGCGATGGAACCGACGGTGGAGATCAGTGTTTTGGCTGAGCCAAATCGGGATTTAGTTGACGGAGGCATATTGAAAATGAAGGTGTTGGTTAGGCAACGGGGAATACTAATGTTATTATTATTATTAGTTGTTATAATTTATAAATCAATTTTTGCCTCTTGCATGTTGCGAAAGTGGGTGGTGAGTAAGTTCAAAACTACACTAATTTAGTAAATAATTTTACCAATTACACTAGTTTTGTAAAAAATTCAGGAAAAGTAACTATGGCTTAAGATTTTGTTTATAGGATTTTCTTCTTTTTTTTCATCTTTTTTATGTTCGATACTCGAATGTCTCTTAACTCGACAAGTATGTGTTCGGTTTGAGTTGGGTTGAAGTTTTAACTATCAAACCTTAGATCTATAATTTTAGGGAATATTGAATTTTAATAATCCCTATTCATTTTATTGTCACTGGCGGTCCCAAATTCAAAAAAGTTGGCCCCCAATGGTCTCCCATTAAAAATGACTTAACGACGTTATACTTTTTTCCGAATTTTAAATTAACTTTTTAGGGCTATTAATCGGAAGAAGGATACGAGTCGAATGCTATAAAACTTAGCTCCAAACAATGATCCAAACGACTTGATTTTGGTTAATTGTAAGTTCAAACACCCAAATTGAAGCATTGTTTCGTTATTTTGAAGCACTGTTTCGAACTAAGTTTTACACCAATCGAATCACATCCTCCTAACGATCAAAAGCCCTAAAATATTGGTTGGAAATTCAGAAAAACTATAACGCCGTTAAGTCATATTTAACGGGGACCATTGGGGGACAACTTTTTTGAATTTGGGACCGCCAGTGGCGATAAAATAAATATGGATTATTATCGGTCAATACCATCTAATAGGGATTATTAAAATCAATATTCCTAATTTTAGGTAATCATATAGAAATTAAATAGAGTTCTTCAGACTTCAATATTCTTTTTTATTTACTTCGTTTTTTCAAAGAAAATATGTTTAGAAAAAACTTTTCTCTCTGAGTTTCGAAAATCTTGAGGGATAATAACTTGTCGTTATATATTACGCAACCACTCTATAAAACAACTACAACTGCAACTACGAGATCCACATAACACAAATTTTACGTGATGACTACTGCCTTTTTTTTAACGAAACAAACACTTTTTTTTATTATATTACTTTGCTCAGCTTTGAACTTGGGTCTTTACCTGTAAAGTTCTACCATTTAGGCTCTTACCACTAGACTACAACTCAAATGACTTTGTGGTTCTTTAATTACTATTCGTTTGCATAATAATTATACTTAATGTGTATTTTTTATATAACTAAAATACAAGATTAGGTTAAGATTATAAAATTTAATGACAGACGACATCATGTCAACTAATGAAAATTCAATATTTTAGTTAAGTTAACGATAAAAATCTTCAAGTTTAGGAGGATTCAAAAGTCAATAGTCAATACCAAAGTCACCTATGAGGCTATGAGTGAGTTGGGGCCCGCCAGCTAGACCCAAATTATATAGAATATTTTGGCATTTCAAATGATAAAATGAAGTCGTTCTCAACTTTATTGACGTAGTATAGAATGATAGATTAGTTTTTTATTTTGGTTTTTCTTGTAACAGTAAACTCACACTTTATAAAATATTTAAAGAAACTATATAAACTAGTTTTATACCCGTTCGGTGGACGGGTAGTTTAATATCACAATGACAAGACTATCTTTCTTTGCATTTTAAATCAAAATAGAATATGTTTAATAAAAATACTATATGCTTAAGAAAAAAAACTCAACTCATTTAACTTAAAGAGAAAACAAATGAGCAACTTCACTAAAAAAACACAAAGCAATGTAAGTCATTCATGTAATCGAACTGGCAACTACATTCCATGATATATTATATGCACTTATGTTCTTTAACATTCCATTTTGATTCTACTTTTCCCTAACTCACCGGCTGAGAAGGAGCGACGTGATGAGAAGTTGAAGAAAATAAACAACTGCTGCTAACTTCCTTTCTAGAAGCTTTTCTTAGACTTATTACGGCCATGATTTCATCTCACCATCATCCGACGATTCACGCCATCTCCACTTTGGTGGGATGGTAAAGGCTTAGGCCTTTGGGTGAGAGGTCCAGGGTTCGATCCCTGGCAATGGCGGTTTATTGTAAATAGTAGGAGGCAAGCTTAAACATTCAAAAAAAAAAAATCATCCGACAATTCACATACACCCACATAACAGTTACTTGTATCGGAACAATAATATATATAATTTGATGAAAAAAGCAATTAACATCTTCACTAACCAATAGACATCAAATATTCATATATTAAAAAGATTACTTCATTGGTTTCACATACTATAACTCTTCTTGAGTGAGCAATAACGACAAACAATTCTGCACTGCCATTACAAAAAAAAATATCAATTAGAGTTATTAAATAAATTTTGAAAATGAATAAAGATTCATGATGTGTGAAAAGTGTGTATAATATTAAAAACCAAGTTTTACCGAATTCACCTAAAAAACCACACACAATCAGCAAGTGTACCGGACGCAATGTAGCTAGCAAGTAAGAACGGATATCGAACCTTGGACACTATGGGTAAACTCTAATTATTAAACTTAAATGATTACTAACCTCGACTTTTTTTTGATTTTTTTATAATTTTTTTATATTAATTAAACTAATAAAACTTAACTAATTATAAATTAAACTGAAAATAAAACTTTATAAAAATCGGGTTTTAAACAAATATGAGAAACGACTACCTAGGTAATGGAATCTCACTAGTTAAATTAATAGTTAACGAACTTGACTTGGTTGAAAAACAATATCTTAAAAATATGACATTAAAGACCACTAAAATACGCTAGATCGCCTTCCGGCCTCACCAACGACACCCTATAACTCTAATGACATGTGAAGCTCAATTGTTAAAGGTTTGGATCACCTCCCGGTCTCACCTTGCCTAATAATATTATGGTACCCCAAAACCCGAATCACCTCCCGGTCTCTTCGAATACAATATATATTAATATAAATAGGGTATTTTTAATTAACTTGAACACAACTTGTATCACAATAATCTTAGGGACCTAGGATAACTAACTCCCGTGCAATTATCACCCAAACCCGCAAAAGACAAAGATGGCACAACACTAAATCACCTCCCGGTCTCTCTAGTGAAAGAACAATAAAAATCTAATAAACTTTTATAAATTAATCCTACGGTTATTTCGACCATAAACCGCAAACAAGTTGAAAACACAAAGTAAACAACCTAATCATGTGTCTAACAATCACCAAAAATTATTAAACACAAATAGAATAAATATTATAATAATAAACTAGATTTAATTACTCAACAATACCATGAACAAACCAATTAAAAACTTTACCATAATATTAAATCAACCAACAATCAATAGTAGTTCGCCAAACAATTAATATAACATAGTACTCAACCAAAACCTAGGTAGTGCAAAAGTATTTAGCTATTCGTATAAAAGTATGAATCAAAAATAAAAGAGTTCTCATAAAAATAATTCATAATAAAAATTAAGTAAAACAAACCAAACTTTCTTGATCTGACTTTTCGTTGACTTCACTTTGCTCCACAGCCACACAAACCAAAATAAATAAATTATTGTATGAATGCTTTCTTTTTGGTTTAACCTACTCGACCAAAAGTAATCCCACTGAGCCGCCAATCACTTTCGAATATTATATATTTTTTTCCTTCTGCTTCGTATGACTTCTCCCTCCCCCTTGGTTGCGTCCCTTTTCTAGTTTATATATATTAATCATATTGTAGGGTTTCTATAATATTTGGGCATATTCTTTCTTTCTCTTAGCCCTGCTTGCGGTGCGCACATATGATGTATATATATGTAAACCCTCGGGTGGGCAAAAGTGAAATTGCACTAATTTTGACGTTATTTTACTAATCTCGTGAAAATAACGTTAAAAGTGACGGACGGTTAATCAGGCATCATGTAGTGGCGTTGATAGCTGAAAGATAAGGGTACATGCACCGATCAGCCGGTGTCCCGATGATTGAGTGCTATGTGCCTTATGTCCAAGGCTTGATGCAAAACTACTATCGAGCCGAGGGTCTCACCGGAAGCAGCCTCTCTATCCCTATGGGGTAGAGGTAAGGCTGCCTACATCTTACCCTCCTCAGACCCTACCATAGCTTTGCTATTGGTGAGATATACTGAGTACGATGATGATGATGATGATTTCTTTCTCTCCACGTAAAAAAACTCCAGCCCATTATTTTGTGAGAGAGCCCAACTTCGTCAAATAATTCTCGTGATGTCACTCATAAAAAATACATAATATGAAGTTTTTAAATTTAATATAATAATCAAACTTAAATGCAATTCTATCATTAATTCAAATTTCTATTACACGACATTAATAAATGAGGTGTGACTATTTTACCAACTGATCTCAAGTTTAACATAAATATTTTAATTTAGCTCGTTTAAAAATTTAAATTTTAAAATCTAATTATGAGCCAAATAAAAATATATTCAATAAAAAACTGGCTCAAAATACTTGAAACTGTAAGAAATATTTATATAATAACATATATATTTTAAACCATATCAATTCATTTAAACATACTCTGACCAGTGAATTGTAATACCGTGAAAATTTCGAGTTCAAAGTATCCACTTTCCAAAGTCTAGGGACTAAAATTGCCAAATTCCAAACTTGAGGGTTAAAAATAAAAATTCTGTTTTCCTGACCCATCGCGCTACGCGATGAGTCAGAAGAGACTCCCATCGCGTACCGCGATGGGGTGTCTGACAACGTGTGCCACGTGGAGCGGCGCCTGCCACGTGTCAACACGTGGCAGGTCTACGATCTGCGTCAGCAGACCTATATCGTGGTACGCGATAGGTCTCCTGAAGCACCCATCGCGTACCGCGATGGGACCCGATTTGAAGTCTATAAATAGCGGCCATGGGATCTCACTCCAGGCATCCCAAACGCAGCTCTCACTTCTCTCTAACCTCTCTCTAGAAACGATAAACGATTTGCCTCGATAAGCGTGCCACGATCCTTCATTTGTGTATAACGTTTCCTCGAAGTACTTGCCAACCCTCTACCTACACTCAATCAAGAAGGTGTTGTTATAATGGCGAGGAATCTCAAGAGTCGTGTCCTCGAGTGTTGAAGATTTGGCGTTCCTCGATTAGCGTGTCGAGCAAAGTAAGGCGGCATCGGAATGCTGCTCGAGTCCCTAGCATTTCTAAACGCCAACGAGGTTAGGCGTAATAATGAATTCAATATAATTGAATATTATATTCAAGGCTTAAGCCTTAAGTCGAGGTTATACTCGATACCTCGATAAAAGAAAAGAAAACATAACAAAGAAATGAATAAAAGTATGATTATTGAATATTGTGAATTCATATATATGTGTGTAAGTATATGTGATTATATTCTTTGTTATGAAATTATTATTTAATGAATAAAGAGTATTCTTAAATAATAAAAGAAAAGATTATGTTTCTTAGAGAAGAAGAAACGTCGGGTTTTGAATATAAACTAAAAGTTTATAATTTACTTTTAAACAAGAGGTTTTCAAGTAAATAAGAATTGAACTAAAGGTTCAATCGAGGATTGAGATATAAGACTAAAGGTCTTAAGCCGGATCGTGTATCCGACTAACAAATATTTATACTCGTACTATAGGTGCGAGATAAAGAAAGGAAAGACCCTTGGACGGTGAGTGAAGCCGATCCTAAAGAGATAAGGTGAATACGCCCCCAAACTTTTAAACTTGTTTTCGAAAGAGTCAACTTGTTATATGAAATGTTTACAAGGAACTATGTGTTCCTAAAACCGTTATAACTATGGGTATAAACCTAGCCTTCAGGCTGTGGTATACATATGTCTGGATCCTTACATAGGTGGTACTATGTGATGTATGGGCATGATCGCACCACCCTTGGTCGTAGGACACTCTCCTGCAGGGAGTACGACCGTATGTGTATATTTACGGGTACTTAATAAAGTCGAACTCTGCGGTGTTTGTGAGGTGACCTAGTGTAGAGGCTCTAGTTTATAATGTGTTATTTGACTTTGTTATTCCTAAGCCACGTTGGGCCGAGACAGGCATAGTCTCGAGGGGTAATAAAGTAAAAGAGTTATTTTTGCGTCAGCGTGTTCACCAGCATTCGTTGCTGACGTATTTTCTTACATTTTGCATGTGAACAAGTTTAGCACTTGGAGTGTCGAAGTGCTACTAATATCGATGGCTCGGATTATTTTGTAATAACTTAATATGGTGGTTTGTAATCATAAACACATAAATATTTTGTAATAACTTAAACGGGTATTTTATAATCCCGTCTTTTGATTATATATATAAAGTTACACTTTCGATCCTTAAAGTTTTATAAGTCTTTCGCAACTAAATGCAACTCTGATTTATTTACAAACACGATACCAACTATTGAGTCACGCTCCTAGGCCCTAGACGAGGGTGTGACAGGTTGGTATCAGAGCCATCGATCTTAGCGAATTAGGTATCATAAAACAATACCTAAGCTTCGATCCAAGTTTAGGAAATAATTGCTTATGTGTTTAGGGATAAGATAGGCTGGTAACCTTTCTTTCCCCCTCTACAATCTAAACCACCCATAAAATGTAGATGTCATTTAAAGCTCACATCGAAAACTTTATACATAAGGCAAAGGAAGCCAGAATAGCCGAACCATATCCCGAAGACAACATGAGCGATGAATACTACGAGGCATATTTTGACCAAGACGTAGAAAGAGACTTGTCCAAGCCCTTATACTATCCTAATATAATATTCTCTCGTTGGCCTCTTGGAAACCAAAGACCAAGTGAACTTGACACCATTATAAACATCCACATACTCCTCATTGATCTCCATAGCAACATTCATGTGTTGTTCTCTAGGGTTTTTTGTGACCTTCAAACGATGAATATCGGATGATATTCGATCGGCTAAATAGATTTGTGTCGCGGTGTAGATTTCGTTGTCCGTAAACCCATCGTATTCGTAAATAATCATTGTTAATTCAGTGGAGAACTTGTTTAACAAGTTACAAACGTTTAGATAAAAGTAGTCTCGGAGGTCACGAGGTAAGAGATCGCGGGAGACGCTTTGGATAAGCATTGCGGTCCCTGCGATGGTGCCGATCGTCAAGAGGAATGTTTTGGCCGTGCCATATCGGGGTTTAGTTGACGGTAGAGGCATGTTGTAAGAAAGTATGTTGTGGGTTAGTGAATGACGAACGATATATTACATATGTGTATTTATATTGTAGTTTGTAAGTTAGGGTTAAGGTTTTGGGTTATAAATCCCTTTTAAGGTTTTTTAACGGTTTATGTTTTGTAAGACCGAAATATACAAACACTTTATTACACAAAAAAGTTAAAATTACACTATATATATATGTATATATCACTACCTAATATATTAATTTCGGCCTTACATTTGACAAGTTACATGACCGGCTTTAGGGTTAGGCAGCTCAAGCTAAGGCCTGAGGCCTCCGCTTGAAAAAAAAACGATTAATTTCTAAATATCCTTTTTAGCATGGTTGATATGTGCTTGAAAGTCGGGAGAGGTTTTAAAGAGGCACTGATTAATAAAAAGGGGCGATTCACTGGGGGATAACTTAATTGTTTAAGTATTTTGAAAAGTCTCTTAAATTGTTAGGCAGTATGTGCTTCTAAGACCGAGCGTAGTGGTGGTGGGGAATTAAACACCCGCCATCATGTTCCTCATTGGTTGGAAGAAAGTGATGGCCCCATCTCCTTCCACCTTCAGCGTTTTCTCCACAACGTTGGGAGACTTTTCATGCCCGAAAACGTCGAGAGGGGTGGTGTTCCAGGCCTTTTGAGGCCGAAACGCCGCCACAATGTTGCCTTTACGAATGGTCTAACTGTAGGTTGATTTTTTTTTCAACCACAAGGGCTCCAATTTTCTATATTGTTTTAGGCCTCTAAAATGGTAGTTGAACCGACACTGACAAGTTAATTAATGAAACTACGAGCTTACTAATCACATTTTAGTTGATGAAAATCTGATCTACAATCTCACAAACAACAAAAGAATATAAGAATGATATCATTGTTTGAACTATATGCCCATGTAAAATATAACAACGTTGCTGTTGATACACAATCTCAAAAGTGAGATCACTACATGATTCTTTATGTATATTTTATAATTAACATAAAATTATATACACTTGTAATTTTATAAATATATAAATGGTCATTTTGGTTGGACTATGAAAGGATTTCACGTGGGTACTTGCCAACCAGACCTGAGAAAGTTTTTACATCAAAATAGGATGAGCATTGGAACAAGAGAAAATAATAACATTCTATTTTGGGAAAATATTGATAATCGACAAAAGTGAGATCAGAAACCATGAACGGGACATACGCTGGGAATGTGGAGACCACCAAAAAGTTTGTTCTGTTTTTCTACAAGGTTTTAAAACAAAGTGTGAACACACAACATTATAAGGAAAATAGATTTGAAAAGAAATGTTTTCAGTCTTGCATATATGTTGGTATGAAATCATGAGCTTCTACAAAATAAAATAAAATAAAAATAAGAAAAAATGAAATAAACAAAACCGAGGTCTACTTATGTTTTGTGATGTGTATACTATGAAGTTTCAATGACGGATAAAATCGGTTTACAAAGGGTGAGGAACACAAGAAACACTCACGTTGTACTTTGCTTTACAAATAGATTGTACGTGTTTGATTCATAGTGTTTATAACTTTCATAGATTCCAGTGCTAAAGAAAGTTTTCCTTTTGTTCTTGACATTTAATTCCGCCCGAACAAGTATACGTACTAAACAGGTTGAACGATTTATTTTACATAAGTCAACTCGATCTGTAAATAAAAGAATGATAAATAAAGTTGCAGATTACATTATACGCAGGGGGGGGGCTTGTTTAGTGGTCGTTAAAAATAATTTCCATTAGATCATCATCATCATCATACTCAGTAAATCCCACCAATAGCAAAGCTATGGTAGGGTCTGAGTAGGGTAAGATGTAGACAGCCTTACCTCTACCCCGTAGGAATAGAGAGACTACTTCCAGTGAAACCCCCGACTCGATAGTAGTTTTGCATCAAGCATTGGACATAAAGCACATAACACTCAACCATCAGTCAATTAGTGCATGCACCCTTGTCTTTCGGCTATCAACACCACCACATGATGCCTGATTAACCTTCCGCCACTTTTAACGTTATTTTCACGAGATTAGTAAAATAACGTCAAAATTAGTGCAATTTCACTTTTGCCCCCCCCTGAGAGCCCACACATATATACATTATATGCGCACACTGCAAACAGAATGTAATTTATAATTAGTAAAATAACGTCAAAATCAGTGCAATTTCCATTAGATCATAATTTATAATTTAATTTGCATTTTTCATACAAATATTTGTTTTCTAGTCTTACTTGCATGTCCGACCTGTTCGGTTGCTGGATCATTAATAATGCAAGCATAAGCTTCCCCATCCTACTGATGTAACAAATGCACACTCTTAGCTAATTAATGAAACCTACCTTGAGATCAGATGATAAATTTTTGTTTTTGCATGGCAGATGATAAATTTGTATCAGTTTTCTTGTAAAAGTTCATCCATTTTAAAGGGGCTTTTTCGGGTGCTAATTAATTAGCTCCTCGACATCCCCCACATCATTTATATCATCAATAGGTTGTATAAGTCCACCTATTCCATAGGTCGGGGACTTTCAAAGGTTGAGTTCGGTCAAAAGTTGAATCCCTCGAAATCACATATATAAGACAAAGAGGTTAACCGAATAGAGATAAAAGTAATAAACATTTATAACTTGAAAAATTAAGCTAAAAAACCAGTTGAGGCTGAAAGATCAACATGACTAAAATATAAATTTTGAAATTACTAACATCACCAGCCAATTGCTTTGAAATAGCTGCACAAAAACTAGGAAAATGACATGTGAATTTACAATTAACTTGAGGTTGGTTTTACTCAATTAATTATTTGAAAATGACATTCTATGAACCACGCCATTTATTTTTCTTGGAGACTGTACGTTTCAAGCTTTCATTTCACCAGCATCTAGTTGAAGATGACTACTGGGAGTCTGAGATGCCAATATAAACATCAGATTCGTGTACTTCACTCACAATCTTAAAACATTTTAAACATTTACGTGAAAAATAAACGTTGGCTACATCACTACAAAATATAAAAACTTTTAGCTGCATTTCATAGCCAATATTATATTAACACAACAATCATAATAACCTGAAATCTGAATTGGCAAAATAGGCAAGAGGTGGGCAAAGGTCGGTTAACGGGTCAAGACACGTTTGGATCAAAACAATTAAAACTGGTAGAGAGTTGTGGTATGGGTTAATACGGGCCAGCCCATCATATCGCTTGTTGACCTGGACCACCACTTAACCCCGTTTTCTTAAATTATTATAAAAAGTGTTAATACATGCATAAAGAATCGCCTTCGAGAACTGTTAAAATTTTTTGGGCTGCATGTGAAAAAAAAATTAGGTCTTAAGTAAAAGGTATTTTTCTGGGGGATTTAAACAATTAAGTTTTTAAATAAGCTTACTTGATTATGATTTGGATTGTGTAAAAAAATTTTGTTTATAAATATAAGTTTAAATGAGTTGAATAATTAGATTTAAACATTAAAAATATATATTTTTTTCATAGAAATATATAACTTTTCTTTAAAATTTTGGGTTTAGCAGGGTGTCAGGCCGGTGTCGCTCAACCACGTACTTGCCCTCCTCGAAAATCAGCATTGTACATGTACGAAAATTACATTAGTGATAATGTGATGTTTTAACTAAAATGAACTCTATCCGAACACACTTACACATATTCACTACATATACGCTATACCTCTTTCTCTCATTTCAGTTTCAACTCTCTCTCTCTCTCTCTCTCTAGCGTTGGGTCATGATCATTATTATACAACATATGTTTTATCTTATATAACTAAAATAGAAGATTATGTTAAAATTATAAAATTCAATAACAGACAAGTCACGTCATTGAATGAAAATC
Source organism: Bidens hawaiensis (assembly GCF_021521415.1). Classification (NCBI taxonomy): domain Eukaryota; kingdom Viridiplantae; phylum Streptophyta; class Magnoliopsida; order Asterales; family Asteraceae; genus Bidens; species Bidens hawaiensis. The sequence continues at coordinate 155,050 of NW_027493821.1, forward strand.
CTAGATTTAATATAAGAATATTGACAAAAAAAATAAATTATAAATTTAGAATTATTCAAAAGTCAATACCAAAGCCACCTATAAGTGAGTCTGGGCCAGCCAGTTGGGCCAAATCACAATAGAATTGTTGGGGATTTCGAAAGACAAAAGAAGTTCTCAAATTTATAGGTGTAGAATAGAATCATAGATAAGAGTTTTATTATTTGATATGGATGATTATTAATAAATAGATGTTAGTAATTTGTTTAAAAAAGATTGTCATTTGATATAACACGTAGCTAATCACTTGTCGCGTAGTAGTGTTATCTATACAATGGTATACACTATACAATTGTATAGAGGTAGATTTAAAGGTACGATAAAAAAGGTGTGGTTATCGTTCTAAATTCTTTTTGATATAACATGTCTTTATAAAGTTTCTACAAATTTTGAAAATCAGATCATTGACTGAACTCGTATTTCTAATTTTTAGAGAATATAGAAAAACAAAAAAAGAAAATCCAAAGAATTAGAAAATTTTAACACTAGTCATTAAACATCATGTTATCCCTAACAAACATAACCCAAATTCAAAATTCAGTTACACAAACACTAAATAGTCCGAAATTAATTATTGATTTAAATAAAAAAAACTTCAAGGTACGTTGTGAGGCCAAACACGACATAATTCAAAACCTAAAAATCTGCAACAGTTTGAAATCTAGTTAAAATCAGGCTTCTCTGGGTAAGTGCACCCTGATCTTTGGATAATCACATTGGAAGCATAGCACCCGGCTCTCACACATTCTGCGATCGGCTTTTCAAGAACCATTTGAGACAAAAACCACCCAACAAATGCATCACCTAAATACACCCATTGGTATCAACAAGTTTCATATGTGAACATGTAAAACATATGATAAAAGATTTTCAAACCTGCTCCATTGGTATCAACAAGTTTCTCCTTTGGCAAGAAGACTACGGGATATTTTGTAACTTTTCCGTCTTGTGCAACTACAACAGGATCAGCACCTTGAGTGAATACGGTGATCCGCTTGTGGGCCCCGGATGCTTTTGGTAATTGAGATATCTTGAGTGCAATATCCTCCACATTATCGGTCTGAAAAACGTGCAGTTATATTTCTATATTCACGTTTAATCAACTAGTGTCGTGTTGGACCACAAATGGTTCTTACCTCCCAACCATGAACCTTTGAATATGTTCTTGCTTCGGTTTCATTTCCAAAAACATAATCCACATACCTGCATTACTATTTAATAGAAAAAAATTAAAAAGAAATTTTCTAATGTGGACTGATAACTAGGTGAGTAAACTAGTCAAGCTGCCTGTGAGCTAATCAATGTGGTCTTGCTAAAAGCTTAAATTGAGCTCGAGCCAGAGCAGAACCTGAGCTAACTTATTAACCTCGAGCTGGCCCGCGAGCCTAAAGAGCCTACTATTTAATATTTATATGAACTTCAATAAAAATAATAAATATATACTTATACAATAATTCTTATTATATATAAATTATGATAAAAAAACTATATAATACATATTATGGTATAAATAAAAAGTCTAATTTATATATGTATACGTATATATAAAATAGTTTTAGATATACATATTAATTAATAAACGAGCCAAGCTCTTGCTTGTAAGCTACTCACGAGCCAAGTTCAAGCTCGAGCTCAAGTTAAACGAGCAGAACTCGAGCTTGGGCTTGGCTTGGCTCGGTAAGTTTTGCACCCCTAGTAATAACTTGATAGAGCAACAGATGAAACTCACTGTAAGGCTTTATCTTGAGCATCCTTAAAGAATTCACAGATGAACGGTGCAGATAAGTTCATTATGAAAACCTATAAGTTAAAAAAAACAAAAACAATATAAGATACTTAGGGGTGTTTCTTATTTGGTTTGATGGTTTGAAAGCATTATTATTGCTACCTTGTTGGCTGCAGCCACATGCTGACCTACAAGTTGAATTGATTCGGGAGACACCGTAAGGAAAAAGCCCGCAATAATAATGTACTTAGCCTTCTCAACTATCCAACAGTTGATCTTAGTTAGCAATCTTAAACATATGCATGAAATAATTTAAGAAAAAAAAACTGAAGTGCAGAATCAGTACCGAGAGCCCAATTTTCTGGACGCTTTAAGTGATCAGGCTTGTAGCAGTTGGCAGCAGAGAGGTTGGCAATAAGTGACCTCTCGCCACCAACGACACAAACAGCACATGTACCCGTTGGTGCGGTTTCATGCTCATAATATTGAACCTAAAAAATATCAATCATTAGAAAAACATGTAACTTATTTAAATTTGAACAAGATTACTAAGCACATACATTAACACCAGCACTTTTGGAGTTCTTTTTCATCTCTTCTCCATACTTGTCCTTCCCAATACAACCAATAAAACTTGTTGCGCCCGGTTTTTGAAGTAACCACTACAAAAAGGGTAAACCAAGATTCTTTATTTATATAAACCTATAAGAAAGTATGAAACAGATGTTCAACTACTTACCTGCGCAACTCGGATTGAATTCTGAGTAGCACCTGCAATAAAGTACTGATAATTAGAGCCCGGTACCACAATCTAGGGGTGTTGATCGGGTTTATTACTTGGGTTTCGGGTCTGGTTATTCGGGTTTTTTGTGTATGATATTGTATACGATAACTGACCCGTATCTCATTCGGGTTCGTCGGCTCGGGTAGTCAAGGTTTGTACACATTTGTAAATTACTAAATTATAAAGAATTTTGGTTTGCATACTACACTTTTGGCCCAAAATATTCAGGTTGTCTTCTCTACTAAAACCATAGTTAGTAGTTCGGCCCAAAATTTTTGTCAAAACCAGGCAAATTAACCAGACCATGAACATCCATACCGAAAATGGTTTGGATTTTAAAAACAAGTGTGTAAGCTTCAAATGATAAGAATATATATATAAAGTCACCTCCAGCAATGTACTCTACTTTGTATTTGGAAGACATTTCATCATACCTTAAACCAAAATAAGACCATCAAAATCAATAATAATAATAATAATAATAATAATAATAATAATACTATAACAAACATGCAGCATGTGATCATTAACCTTAGGTGTGATGTTACAAAAAGGCTTTGATTAGAAATGTCATAAATCTAAATCAAGGTGATTATTATTATTATATATTATTATCCCTAGATAATTATGTGATAATTAATTAAGATGAATTAAGGCACTTACATGGGCAAATGCTTGTCTTCAGCAAGGATAGCATTGTTCACCTTGACATCATACCTAATGATCGATATTAAACTTTTTTATAATATATTTAGGCATGCATAATTAATCTGAACATATTAATTATTTATAGATCAAAATGAACGGTAATTATGGTTATGCATTAAAAAGAAAATATTAATACTTAGCGAGGAAGTGTTGGTCGACTACTGCTGAGATGTCAAGAAGAGGGTTTCCCATACCCAAAAGTATTCCTTTGTAATCTGCAACCATTTTCTTTTCAGGGTTTACGTCACGATCTGATGAAATAGCCAGACGATGATGACTTGAAGAAACACCTTAAAATTGTCACCGCTTAAGAGTATTAACAAATATATTTATGTCATTTTATTTTAGGTATCAAAAGTCAAAAACAATTCGGTTGATATCGATTATATTTGTTATTGTAGTGACACTAAATCAAAAAAATAAATTATTAAAAGCTGAGAATAGTACTGGTATTCATATAATTTATGAAAATATATATAAAAACAAAAAAATAATAAAAAACATATTAAAAGTTAAAACAACATGTTTTCGGTAAAGCATGCATGTGGTCGCGAATTCGGTCGGTGTCAGTTACGTTTCATTAATTTAATCCAAAGTGGGAAAAGTAATCTTTTTAACAAACAATTTTATTATTTAAATTCTAAAATGAAAAACTTAAAATAACATGAAGTGAAAATGAAGAGTAAACTGTGGTTTTCGTCTACGTGATTTGTTTAAATTTGCAGTTTTATTCCAACAGTTTTAAATTTGTGATTTTCGTCCATGTGGTTTCATTTCACCTGCGATTAAACCCGAACTCATTAACTTCGTTAAGTCTGGTCGTTTTTGTCCTTTTTCCCAAAAATACGCCCCAGCCTCTCACGTGAGGGGGCTTGCGAATTACGGCTGGGATTTATTTGGGTAGAAAAAGGATAAAAATACCCCTCACGTGAGGGGCACGTTGATTAGTTTTTAACGATCAAACTTAACGAGGTTAATGAATTTGGGTTTAGTTGTAAGTGAAATGAACCACATAGACGACAATCGCAAAGTTAAACATATTAAACTAAAACCTTAAATTTGGAAAAAAAAAAGAGACAAAAATTGTAGTCCACTTGAAAATGAATGAATAGGTTTTCAAAGTTGTATTGGGCTAAATCGGTTATTGTATAAACATATTACATGGGCTTAAATAAATCTTGGTAAAGAGATTGACTTTGGGCCATAAATCCGAATGTAGTAATTAAATATCTACAATAATAAGTATAGATTTACTAGTTTATAGAGTAAAATTTATTTATTTGTTTATTTATTTTAAATTTGGACCTTAACAATGGTCATATAACCATTCAAGCATTGTGATGTTAGGCATCGCAATCTCACTTGGGATTTACTTTCAGTATTATCGAGGCTCAAGGGCAGTGTTCTCGTCAATACTGCGATGGCACCGCAACCCTCCGATAAACACTATGTCCCCCCTTATTTCATTATAGTTGACAAACATTATAAATTTACTTTTTCAATTCTAAACTAATTGTGTGGGTTGTTACTCACTAGCGTGCCAGATCAACCAAAGTCTCAAAAGAAACTTTAACAACCTACTAATTTTGACGCTATAGACCTGACTTACCCAAAAACACTATGAAGAAAAAACTTACTACTGTGGAAAAAAAATTCCATTGATTAAATTTCGAACCTAAGGCCTATCCCCGCACATTGAAGTATTGAACCATTAGACAAATTACACCCAAACCTCTAAGGGGGTGTTTGGTAGAGAGATTTGAGGGTGGAGAATTAGGTTTCTCTTGTTTGGGAGAATTAGGCGGAGAATTGGGCGGAGAATTGGTTTTCTCTGAGAATTGGGTGTAGGCAAAAAGTAGAGAAATCCAATTCTCTCCATTTGGAAGAGAAATGGAATTCTCTCTGCTTCTAAATCGCGTCTCTGCTCTACTCCGTTCGCGTATGATGATGATGATGCTCCGACCGGCGATGGTGATGATGATGCCGACGTCCGGCACGGCGGCCGACGCCGCAGCCACGTCCGTTCGCGTCTCTGAGCCAAAACGAAACCCTAAATCGCGAGGCGGTGTTGCGAGGCGGAACCCTAAATCGCGGTGTTGATGTTGCGCGGCGATGATGATGACGCTCTACTCCGTTCGCGGTGTTGCGACGCGTCTCTGAGCCACCATTTCTCCACCATGATGATGCCGAGGCGGAACCCTAATCACGTCTCTGCTCCCGTTTCTCCACCCATTTCTCTATTGTACCAAACAAAGGAAATGATTGTCAATTCTCCACCCATTTCTATTTCTCTCCTATTCCATTTCTCTCCCATTTCTATTTCCATTTCTTCCCATTCTTTTTCTCTGTACCAAACACCCCCTAAGTGATGTTTAAGGAAATAGGAACCCACAATGCTTCATAATGGGCATGAATGCATGGATTATGGTTTGACTTTGTTTGAGTGGCTTCATAATCATTAAATGTGACATCCACTACAAGAAAATAGACCTTTAATGACACGCCAATCATGACACACAGTAATTTATGACGTATAAAAACCGCGTGTCACTAAATATTGTCATCTTTTATTAAAATTTGAAGAAATGAAGACACGCATTTGCTTGTCATTCTTTTATTGTCATAAATGGTTAAAAAAAAGCACGGGCTACACTTTTAAGTGTGTGTCATTTTAAAGTGTCACTTTTTAATATTGATTAAAAGAAAAACAAAGTAAAAATCCCTCTCTCATCTCATCGACCACTTAAGAGCATTCTCATTCCATTCTCCATCTTCATCTCTATAATTACACTAAAAAACACCATCTTTTATCTTTCACTTTCATTAAATAATACTTTTTTATACTTTTATCATTACATTTTATCTCTCCTTCACTCAAACCACTTTCAAAAGATTAAAAATTTATAGAGGTGAACAGTGTGTTTTTCCAAATTTAATCATGATTTCACAACCACTTTAAATCATATCTGAAAAATAGAAACTCCCCTCACAAAATATGGAGAATGGAATGGGAATGCGCTAATTTCTAGGGCTTAACTCTTATGTTAAATAATCTATTATTTATCTCTCATGGCAGTAACCTAATTCCATCTCTCTCATCATCGATCGCTCAATCTGATTCACGGCTCTGGCTCTGGATTTAAGGATTTGCATACCTGTTAGGAAGAATCGAATACCTGTCATCAATCCTGCAACCGAACAAATCGTAGGTATAATATATTATAATATATATACACACTCTCTTTAATTACTTGCCTGTGTTATTTGTAGTTATTTGCCCTGATTTTATACACTAATGAGTTTCGATTGAGTTATGAGTTGGACACGTGTACTGATTAACCGACTTTTGTGTAACGGATTCATTTTGTTAGGTTAAGTTGTTGATCATTAAGTCTCTAGTTTAAGATTTGCATTTGTTTATTATTTTTTGTGATGGACTGATGACACTGATCGATCGATGTTAATTTGTGTAGTTTACTGTTATGTTTATTATGTATATGAATTTTGAAGTGATTTTAGAAGGTGGTATGTTTATGTAATCTAACATCTAGGGTTTGAAAATTTTGGCATCTACAGTTCGACTACAACACCAATGGCTGAAGTGATAGTCATGCCGGTGGACACCGTGACCGGTGACCATAAAGCCGACGTCAATGTCAATGAAACTACATCACCACCACCGCCGCCTCCTTCGCGACGTTACGACCGTGATTATAGAAGAACCGATAACAGAGACATTGATCGAATACCTACATGTCGTTCCGATTACTACGAACATCGTAATCGTTTGCCTCACAAGCAGCGTGGTGGACACTCTCCGCCTCCGTTTAAGCGGTATCGAAGGGACGATGGGCGCCGTGGTAGTCCTCCTGATAGAAGGTTTGTTAATAGCTTTTTATTATTTTTATTTTATTGTTTGACATGATACATGAAGCGGACTTCGTAATAATTGATTTGTGTTTATGACAGTTAATTAGGGTTATGCATTGTTAGGATCGGTTATTAGCCTAAACCGAAACCGAAAGTCATCTGTTAGTCTATTTTATTAACCATTCGGTTTTCAGTTAAAATGTTCGGGTTAGTCGGTTAGTTTCGGTTGATAACTAAAATTAAACTTGGCTTAAAATGTTTGTTTAGAAATACATGAAATGAAGGTATGGATAGATATAGATACCTAACTATACCAAAAAATTGATTGTGTTTGTGAAGCTGATTTACGAAACCGAAGTCATCGATTAGTCTTCGGTTACAGTTAAATGGTGATACCTGCCGGTCTACTTCACTGATTTGAAGTTAAGCTGTGTTTCTTCTAGAGACTACTTAAGATACGGATCATGAAGCACCTTACACTAAGTTTTGCTTTGCATTTTGATATTTATAACTTTAATATTACATGCACTATCTGCTGCAAAGTGCATACACACTTCTACTGTTTGTGTGAAACTGTGACCGATGATATGTGGTGCAGGTTTTTTAAAGAGTAGTATCTATGTGCCACTATTTGTTATGACAATGTTTTTAATCTTGGTAGTTTGAATCATATAATTCAAAGAATGATATTTTTTTTTTATTTTTTTAGGGGTCATTAATTTCGTAACTGTTTGATGCTACAACACAAATGATCAATTGCTTTACAGCGTAGGTACTTGGTGTTTTGGGAACAAGTTAGTGACTATAGGTACAACTGTACAAGTGAAAGGTGTAAATTAGCAAGTGATAATAATATGTCAAATTCGGATTTTGAACCATCCAAATCGAAATCGAAATCGAAATCCAAGTTTTATTATTTGTTTGACTAAATTTGGTTTTTGATCGTTTTTAGAAATCATTGGGTGCTGGGCGTACTACACATGAAAACAATGACTTGCTATTACCTTGATTCTAGGAATTGTTAATTTGTAGTTGCAGCAAATTATTGATGGGTAAGTTATACAAATTATGGAAACATTATGCTTTAGTATTTGATATATTTCTTAACATTTTTGTAGTGCAATGAACTTGTACGGTACACAAAGTGGTGGATCTAGGGTAAAACTCAATTGGGTCAATGGTAGGGTGAGCATTTAATTCCTTATTGAGATAGTAGTTTTAACCTCATTATATGAATCTATGTTACGATGACTATTTGTTATGTATTTATGTAGTGTCCATGTCAGCAGGGAAGCACCGAATGTGGCTACTTTATGTTAAAGTTCATGAAAGAGATACTTGATGAAGGAATTGAAATACTAGTCAATGACAATGTAAGTATAGCAGCTTTTTGTATTTTCATTATTGTATCAGTTTAGTAAATTTATGACCCGTAGGTTTAAGTTATATTGTTAAGGTTGACTTTTTATGGTCAAGCTGATGATTAATGCTGATCAAAATCCCATTTAGTTAGGAACTTTTTTCCCTAAACCTAGATAAATAAGTCTCCATAACCAGTTAGGAACTTAGGATATGAAGTTATTATGTTATGTGATTAATAAAACTTAGTATTTCTGTTGTAATTAGACTCAATTCGCTTATGCTATTGATCTTGTACAGTTGTCGTATTGTATATGCTAGATCAGGTTATCAAGATGCTTAATGGAATCCGTGATTGACCACTTTTTTTGACATATCATTTGAACTTTATGTTTAACTAATCTAAATTTTTTCTCAGGTTGGGGGATGGAATAATGAATACACGGATACTGATATTGATGGAATTCGTGAAGAATGGTCGAATCTTGTGGCATCCTTTATTTACCAATGAATGTTCATATCGATGTTAATGAAATGTTAACTTTGAAATATTTTTAATTTTGAATGTTTGTTAGTATGTTATGAAATATTATATGGAATGGATTATTTTGTTATATATGAATTTTAGTTTTATTATTAGACGTTAATTGTCATTATTTAATGTGGAAATTATGAATCTGCCAAAAAAAATCTTTTTTATAATACTTAAAACCATGACACGCAAACGAGTGTAAAAAAAAAAGATGTCAATAGTTCGTGTCATAAAAAGATGACATACAAATTTACGTCATCTTTTCTTTATGACATGGCCTTTCTTGACACGTGATGTCGTGTCATCTACCCCTTTAATGACGCGCATAACGTGTCATTAAAGGTCTATTTTCTAGTAGTGATCATAAGTAACACTAGGAAATTAGGGGTAAAGTCTCACTTATATACAATAATACCTAACATTATACTTTTCGCCTAACCATGCTTTCATTTTGGAGTTTCTAAAAATATGATTTAACGAACGAGAAGGTGTCATGTGAAATCAGTAAAAACATAATTAGTGAATGTTTTTTTGATAAGTATGATAACAAAGGACATGTAATTATCAAATATTTCTAAAAAGTGATACTGGTTAGTCATTATATTTCCTTTTTAATTTTAAACGACTAAATGTTCACCGTTCATCTCATATTTTACACCCTAACCATCTTATCACTTCACAAAAGTCTAAGTTATTATCCTTTTAGATCAAGAAAACTACATATTTTTGTAGAGGTGTAAACCCCAAGATCTTGAGATAGTATTTGGGCCTTTGGGGATTCCAAACCATGGTCAAAACTATGAAATTTCATCGGAAAATTATAAAAACTTGTTATTTTGATTATCATTAAATATTGTTATTTGTGTTATAGAATGATGGGTATATACTATAAAATGTACCCTAGCAAAAAGCTAGAAACAAATAACAGAATAAGACATCATAGGAAAACGTTATTAAAATTCAAATGATACCAACCGCACAACTCCAAAGAAAAAAAGTTTCGCTCTATTTCACACCCGAAGAAAATTACAGGGCTTAACATCTTCTAAGATTTGCCGAAGAATACCTCATATTGAAAACCTTGTATTTTCCCCGCATGCAAGGATACTAACATGGTATTACCAAAATCGCTTTAAGAAGCTTCATTTTCTTTTTCTCGAGAAGGGCCACCCATTTGGACAATTATGAACATTCACCAAATGACTTGATTTTAGAAACTAGAATTTCAAACACCCAAATTGAATCATTGTTTTGTCGATTCTATCACCATTTCGAGAAAAAAAAATTAAATCAGTTGACTCGTATTCTTCTTACGATCAAAAGACTTAAAACTTCGCTTTAAAATTCGGGGAAAAAAAGTTTACGACGTCAAGTATTTTTTAACGAGGTTCACTGAAACAAAAATAGTTAAAAAATTAGATCGTTCATAATAATTTTTTAAATACAGAATTATTATCGAAAAATACAAAAAATAGAAGATTATTTATTTCCAAAATTTGTTGATATTTTTATTTTTAACTTTGATTCATTAACGATTAAACGGAGTATATATAAACACCTCACAAACAAAAAAAGTCAAACCACAAACTCTTCCACCCTCCCTCCATTAATGGCCGCCATTACCAACCTCCATTGTCTCTCTCTCTAAAAACCCACCTCGGTTTCCGTGCCACCATTCACTCTCTTCAATTATTCACAATACCCACTTCAAGATCTGGTTCCAATGGGAACTAAATGGAGGAAATTGAAGTCCACATTGGCTTCTAACTTGTGCGTGTATGTACCCACGGTTGAAACAGAAGATTCTCCGCCGCATTCCGATGGGTTTTCCGGCGCCGCCTTGTTGTCTCCGTCGCCGTCGCCGGCGCCGGCGTCTCTTCGGTTACGACTGTCCAGAAGCTTTAACAGATCTTCAAAGGTATATTTTTATTAGTTTAGATCAAATACAAATGAAATTAACATGTTAATTGTAAGAATTAAATAAAGTAATTATATATACATAATTACTCTATCTGTATATATAATTTCTATCTGTAAATATAATTGCTCTGCTTAATTTTTTATACGTTAACTTTTCACATATTTTTATTGTATTTTTTTAATTTATTTATGTAGTTATTAACTTTACTATGTATAAAATTTTAAGATAATTAAACTGAAACATAAATAGAAGGTTTGGTTTTATGTTTTCGTAGTGTCCGAATTTTTCAAATGTATAATAATTAATTAGCTATTAAGTAACAAAAAGAATTAAATTAGGCCTAACTTCATTTTTCTTTTGTGTAAATGTATAATAATTAATTAGTTGTCACTCTTGTCAGAGTGAGACAACATGTCTTTCTAAATTATAGAGTGAGACAACATGACACAAAAGTAAGTCGTTGTTAGAATTAGGTCCAAATTTGTTATTTGGCCCATTATCTTATTTTTTTAATTTTGCCGGCCCAACTGCAATACCGAGAACGCCAAATCAAACCGTTTTTAAAAACTCAAAAACCAACATTTCAGTTTTGGTTTGGTTTTTGGATAAAACCGAACCGACACATCCCGACTCGTCACCGTGTACACCCCGAGAACGGAATCTTGGATTTGTTTATTTTGTTTCAGAAAATCAATTATTTTATCGATTATTATTATATTATCTCTTTTTAAGAAAAAGTGAAGATTTAGAGTTGATAGTGGCTCATTTGTTGACTAACCACATCTTGGGGTTGTAAACTTCATAATTATAATAATGATGAATTAAGAAAATAAAAAGATAAAAGAAGATACAAAAACAACCCAACATTTGTCTTAACTGAAGAAATTTCTCTTGGTTTAAGGTTTTGATTCTTGTTGTTTTCAATGTTGTTGTCTTGCACAGTTGCACATTGTCTTATTCTACTGTTCTTATTGTAATTTCTTTTTTTTTTTTTTTGAATGTTCAAGCTTTCCTCATACTATTTACATTATACCGTCAATGCCAGGAATCGAACCCTAGACCTCTCACCCAAAGGCCAAAGCCTTTACCATCCCACCAAAGTGGTGATGGCTTCTTATTGTAAATGATGTCTTATTTTGGCTTTTGAAAGTCAAACTAAATACTTTTTGACTTTGAAATTGATTTGAATTTGTTTAATTATTGAAAAAACTGATAGCTGCTTTAAATTATTGGAAATGTATTTGTAAAAACCAAAAGAAAACATGTTTTTGATTTTAGTGAAAAATGTTGTTAATCTTATTTTAATTAACAAAAGCACATGGCTTTGACTTTTAAAAGTCAAAAGGGTAAGATTTCTTGCTGCATATTAAGCAGTTTACAATTCAAATTCTTAATGTGTTGCCTTGTTCTACTTTTGTTTGTGTAAAAGTTGTCTTGTTTGACTTTTGAAAGTCAAAAAATATACTTTGAAATTGAAATTGTATTAAATTTGTTTAATTTTGTAAAACTGATAATTGCTTTAAATTATTGGAAAACTATTTAATAAACCAAAAAATAACATGGTTTTGATTTTAGTGAAAAATGCTAATCTGATTTTAGTTAACAAGTACATGCTTTTGACTTTGACTTTTAGAAGTCAAAAGGCTAAGACTTCTTGCTGCATTTTAAGCATCTTTACAATTCAAATTCTTCATCTTTTTGTACATTTTGTCATTTTTGTTATGATTTTGTTCACGAACACCATAAATCTTGAAAAAATTGGTTGCATTTTCTAACAAAAAGAAAATCTTGTTATTACAGAAAACGTGCACAATATGTTTAGCTTCAATGAAACGAGGAGAGGGTCAAGCCATTTTCACAGCCGAGTGTTCACATTCGTTCCATTTCCATTGTATCACATCAAACATGAAACGCGGTAATCAAATATGCCCGGTTTGTAGATCAAAATGGAAAGAAGTTCCATTACAGGGTCCCACCAATCCGGGCCAACCACTAGGTCGAACCCGAATAAACCCTGTAAATTGGTCACACGACAACTCGGTTATGACTTTGCTCCGCCCAATACCGCCCCGCCACGCTGCTGCCCCAATTCGCCCAACGCCGGAACCAACCGTCTTCAATGATGACGAGCCGCTAGATGTTAAACTGACAAACAAAACCTCTTCAGAAAACGCTAATTTGAAACGGGTATTGGTTAAAACGTACACCGAGGTTCAAGCAGTCCCACGTTTCAGTTCTGTCAATGATTTCACAGTTTTGATTCACCTCAAAGCTCCAGCTTCGGTTTCAGGCGTGGGTCCCACTTTTAACCTTAACCGGACCCCACGAGCCCCGGTTGATCTTGTCACGGTTCTTGATATCAGTGGTAGCATGGCGGGTACAAAACTCGCTCTTTTAAAGCGAGCCATGGGTTTTGTGATACAGAATCTTGGATCCGCTGATCGGCTGGCAGTGATCGCCTTTTCCTCCACCGCCCGCCGCCTGTTTCCGCTTCGGAAAATGACGGATATGGGAAAGCATTGGGCCCTACAAGCAGTTAACTCGGTGGTGGCTAGTGGCGGGACTAATATTGCTGAAGGTTTAAGAAAAGGTGCTAAGGTTATGGAAGACCGAAGGGAGAGTAACCCGGTTGGGAGTATTATTTTGTTATCGGATGGACAAGATACTTATACCGCGAATGGAAACGGAAAAAATGAGTTAAAGCATGAGTTACTCCTCCCTCAGTCAACTCGGTCAAAGCAGTGTGATGACGGGAATTCGGGAGTCAACGTTCCGGTACACGCTTTTGGGTTTGGGGCGGATCATGATGCGTGTTCGTTGCACTCAGTTTCGGAAATTTCGGGTGGGACGTTTTCATTTATTGAAACCGAAAGCGTGATTCAAGATGCGTTTGCTCAGTGTATAGGTGGGCTTTTGAGCGTTGTCGTTAAAGATGCCCGGGTGGTTATCGAGAGTGTAAACACTAATGTTGTTATTGAAAGTTTAAAGGCGGGTAGTTACAAGAATCAGTTGGCGGCGGATGGGAAATCGGGGTCCATTGACGTGGGAGATTTGTATGCGGATGAGGAGCGGGATTTTCTTGTGTCGCTCAACGTCCCGAAAGAGTTGACTTTTAACGAGACTCGTTTGTTGCAAGTGAAATGTCGTTACGCCGATGTATTGACGGAAGAGATGGTCAACTTAGAGTGCGTAAATATTGGGGTTAAAAGACCCGAAAATGTTAGTGAAGAAGTTGTTTCAGTTGAAGTTGATAGACAGAAGAACAGGGTACAAGCAGCAGAAGCCATGGTACAAGTGAGGGCTGCAGCGGAAGAAGGTGATCTGGCACGAGCCGTGTCTACCCTCGAGAAGTGCCGACGGGTCCTCTCCGGTTCAGTCTCAGCTAAGTCGGGTGACCGGTTATGTTTGGCACTCGATGCCGAGCTCAAGGAAATGCAAGAAAGAATGGCTAGTAGACAAATGTACGAAGCATCGGGTCGGGCTTACATATTATCCGGGCTAAGCTCACACTCATGGCAACGAGCCACGGCTCGTGGAGACTCGACCGATAGTTCAAGCTTGGTGCAAGCCTACCAAACCCCGTCAATGGTCGAACTATTGACTCGGTCTCAAGCTTCTCTTTTGGGTGGTCCTTCGGGTCAACGCCCGGTTCGACCTATTTGGCCGTTCGCTTCACCAAAACCGAGGTGAAGTTTACATAATTTTTGGGGATAGGAAGAGCGATTTTGGGTGTTGATAGTTTTGTGCTTTAAATGTGTAAAGCAATAAATAAAAGGGGTAAAAGTGTAAGATTGGGGGTGAGGGTATAAATGGTAAAATGGGGAAAAATGAGGGGTTATTATTATTATTATTTTTGGGTTAAAATGTTCTTCCTTGTGTAATTTTTTGGGGTGACGTACATAAGGAGAATGGTAATTTTTTGGGTATATTGGTTTAAAAGGGGTAAAAGTGTAAGATTGGGGGTGAGGGTATAAACGGTAAAATGGGGAAAAATGAGGGGTTATTATTATTATTATTTTTGGGTTAAAATGTTCTTCCTTGTGTAATTTTTTGGGGTGACGTACATAAGGAGAATGGTAATTTTTTGGGTATATTGGTTTGGTGGTTACTTTTCTAATGTAAGGTACAACTTGCAATGCATAAGTTACAAGTGTAGTGTTTTTTAATATTTTTAGATTTACAATAAAGGGTTTACCTTGCATGAAAGTAAGGTTGATTAGTTTTGAAGATGAGGTAAAGGGGTCTTTTTCACCTTTGGTGGTCATACTCATACATGGGTGGCCCATGCTATGTCAAATTGTGTGCCATCATATTCATGACCACCTTTTGATGGTGGTATTGTGGATTTTACACTCTGATTTGCACATTAGTACAATTTCATATCACATTTTACTTAAAGCATGAACAATAGGTACATGCATTTATAAATGTGCATTGTTTGATCTAGTAAAATAATATTAACCAACTCACTCAAAAGTAATTGAAGGGAAAATCACAATGGTCTTAGAACATGACTGAACAATAAACTGGTCGCCTTACTAACCTAGTTTGCCACGAACTGAATCAATCATGTGTCTAGTTCTCGAACGGTTGGTCCGGACCCATTACAGCGGATTTAATTAGTGAGTCCAAAATTTCTGTTTTTATAAGTTATTGAGCTGTCTTTCAGTGTGCAAGAGTGAATTTTTGTTTTTTATCTCAATAATTTGTAAAGTTAAGTAATAAAACAAAATAGTGTGACAGGCCAATCAAAGTGGACAGGACCCATTTGACTGTGCATTAAAGTCAACCCCACACTAAACTTGTCCGGTTCGTTTGGCCACATCCAAAACAAATATAGTTATATTTTTTATAATATCACACACCAATGCAAGTATATAATATTGGCAGTTTCATATCTCCATCACTCTTTACATCGTACAGTTTGTATAATTGTAAGAGGGGACCAAGAACATTGTGTTTTTATTTTTTAACACAAAAGCTTCCAAATACGTTAAGGCTGAGATAACTTAGTTTCAAGACACAACAAAGAACTATAGTTGGATGGGAACATTTGCTCAAAAAATGTATTTTAATTTAATAATGTTCTAAAAGCAATAACTAACATGTTTTTTATGATTAAGAAACTGATATTACTATAATGTTTGATAGTCTGAATTATTTTAAGAAAATTGAACTACTATAAAATTGATTTAGGAGGTTAACACGTAAAAATAAACTTTCTGTTATAACTGGATTCTTTTATTTAATAATGAAGAAAAGTTGGAATAAATAAAAAAAAAATTTTGACAACTTAGTGAAGATAAATGTTTGAAGACTTCAAAACAATATCGTTATTTTACTTCAAAGTTTTGAACTATAACTGAATTACCAGGGGCGGACCCACATAGTGTGGATCGGGGTCCCGGGACACCAATGTTTTTTAAAAATTTATTAGAAGCGGTATATTAAATTTTTTGAGGACCCCATAAGATTTAATACTTGGAACCCATACTATTAATGTTGATGTGGTCTGGTGGAAAGTCCCTTCTTTTATCTTTGAAAGGTCATGGGTTCAAGTCTTACAAGGCTCAGTTTTTGGTTTTTTGTGTTAATTTTTAGTGTTAATCAATCATTTGATTGCTAATGTTGCAATGATAACTTTGGAAACATTCAAACACCTCTAAAATACATATCATGGTTTTCAACTTTATGCATGGTTTTCTTTAGAAACATTCAAACACTTTAAAATATCAGTTTTATTTTTCACTAGTTTAAGTTAATGGTTTTCAACACATGCTTATGAAAGGGTGGATCTAGGTTCTATCTCAAAAATGTTTAAGAAAGGGAAAACAAAGTGTTTATGTGTCAACCCGACCCATTTTGACCCGTTCAGGTAGTGATGATTGAAAAGAAAGTTTTATTATGATATTGTTTTTTATTATGTTCTTCGCCTCGACCCGACCTGAACAACGACCGACCCGAAAAATTTGAACACCGAAAATATGGGACCCCATTGGCAAAAAATCCTGGGTCCGCCACTAAATGTATAAGACTACAAAATGAACAAAAAGTTCAAAATAGTTTTTTAAAAACATCAAATAAACATAACACTGTTAAAAAAGGGTATCATGGGCATCCTTCCGATAGGCAGTCGGGTTCATTTGGGTTGTTGGGGGTACATCTCCTAATAGCTTGGGTGGTACAATCCAGGTTATGCTACCCAAACCTTCACGTATGAGTGTGTATTGATTCAAGAGGTGGGTTTGTATTCGGGTACTTGGAACCCCAACTCACTCCATTTGGCTTACTTTTGGGTAGTTTGGCGAAAAATATGTATATTAATGTGTGTAAATTTGATTGGATGATATGAATCAGGTTGCTTGGGTACTTGTTCTTGCGACATTTTACTCAAGATGATGTTTAGCATATTAAAAAGATGTGGTTTCATGGGAGGCTAAAGATTTAATCAAGAAGATTTATTTATTGATATCACATTACTTTATTTATAGAACTAGGAGTTCTGTGAGAAGAAATTATACAAACCGAAAACCATACGCTAGTCAATATACTTATCTAAATATAATATAAGCTTAATTCGTTTTTAAAATGCCTAAATTGCATTAAGAATAATATTAACAATCATTATCATATTGCTTCAACAGATATATGTTTTTAAAACTAAAAATATAGAAAACTGATTTAAGAACACGGTATCAACAGGTCACAATTTCAGTCCTTGTATTTTGCAAAGCCTGGCATAGGTGATTATCTAATGTGCAAGTCACCAGCAACAGTATATGCATAGTATATGGTTATAGACTTGAAGGGGCGTGCAATGTCTTTCATCCCGTGCTAACATGAACAATCAAACCCAGTTATATGTCATTACTAACAAGTCTATTAGTAGGGTCCGGAAGACTGTTGGGTAGCTTGAAGTGACTGATCTAGAACTCGCATTACTGTTAAATAAAATTTCAGGTGAATAAATTTGACTCGGCTGTTATATATAAACTAACCCCTGAGAACCCCTGAGAAACAAATATAAAAACCATATATCACAAAACAATGAGCGGGTGTCAAGCCCACAACATAAGCCTAGCATACACTTTCGTGGGTCGAGCCCGGCCCATAACTTATGTGAGTTTACCTATCACCATCAGCATTATCTTTTCCGCTCTTAATACTAGAGCTGCTTAACGAACAAATCGAGCCAAGCAGCTTCAGCACAGCTCGAAGTTTAACGAGCCAGTTTGGCTCGGCTTGTTTATTTTACAAGCTAAAACTTGAGCTTGGGCTCGGCCAGTAAAAGACTACGCTTGTGGCACGACAAACCACCTTGTTTATTTTTTTTTCAAATTTTAACAAAAAACTATTATACCCTTTACATATAGGAGAACGTATAAACAGATCTAATGCACGCCAAGTAGCTAGCCAACAGGCTTAAATTGGTATAAGCCTGGGACTAGAATAAAGATAGGAATACCATCTAGGTTATTTATTACAAACTAAACTTTACACACAACTTAAACGATGCAAATGAGCGAGCTAAGCTTAGCTCGAATTCAACTCGTTTTTACAAACCATGTCAGCTCATTTGGAATATATAAATTAGCCAATTTCCTTAATATGTTATGCCTAAAAATATGCTCTTTATGACAAATGACAGCAAGTTAGTCTTATTAGTGATAACATATTTACAGTGTTTAGTTGCATTTGTAATTCACAAAACAAAATCATACACCAACCCTACATCAAGATTTTGAAACATTTAATATGAGCAAAGTTCATCCTAACTTCCTAGTTCCTAATAAGTACACCAATGTATCTTTACATTCACAAGTAACCACCAGTCCACCACCATCTTCCGCCACTCTAATAACCTACTCATCTGTACTTTCAATAGAAAACCGAGATTTGAATGTCCTTTCCCTGCAACCGACCGTGGCGCGACACGTTCAAAACTACACTACCTCCATCCCATTCAGCTCTACCAGAAGCCAACCACTGATTGTTGCTATCCCAACGACCCACTACTCCGGCGACACAATCTCCTCCAGCCACCGACACTAGAAGCAAAAGCATCAGTGCCTAATGGAGTGCGTATCGCCACAGTGGCGGATCGTCAAACATTGCAACAACCCGTGGATGGCACCTGGAAAGGCAAAATTATTGAAGATAATGAACTATAAACCAACGTGTAACACCGCCGTGAGTCACACAAAAAAACCACACCCAAATCTCTATTTCCTCACAAAAATCTTGCCAAAAAATACCAGATCTGTAGGTTACCTACAAGATATGTTCAAAAAACTAACATCCTTACATCCAATCAACATATAATATGCAACTACTTAACAAACAAATACAAAAATACATGTTAAATAAACACAATAAGAAATTCTTAAAACAAATTCTATTGCAACCTATAAGAATTTATCACACAACATTTTACTTTAAACTAGGGGTGTAAGCAAGCTGAGCCTGAACTTGTCTACGCTAAAGCTCGGCTCGTTTCAAGCACTATTTTTAAAGCTCAAGTTGAAGTTAGACACTTAGACTCATGAGTGCCCTTTCACGCTCGAGCTCAACTAGTTTATAATTCATTAATTATTTTACTTCTATCTATACTTACTTTTTGCATATATTTTAAGTATATGTTTCACATATAAAACATAAAATACATTATTACTTACATTTTTTTATTAATTTTGTATAAACAATAGGTTCGCGAGATTAGCTTGAGACAGCTAAGCAAAGCTTGGCTCAATTAAAGCTTTTATCGAGATCAAGCTCACATCCCAAAATTAAACACCAAACAAATATGCATATTTCATATTTTCACAGAAAGCGTTAAAACTCAGCAACCAAAGTATTCAACACCAAATTCAAATCACATGCATAGTTTCATTCTTCCATGCTTATACTATTACAGTATTACACAATTCAACACTTTAAAACACACAATTTATTCAAACAGAATATTATTATTATCAAAATAATAATACCTGCAAGCAATCAGTCATATTATCTCAGTTGTAATAGAGTTCAAGGCCCATGCCATCATGAATCTCGTAGTCCTTGAGAGTAATATGATCCTTGTAGATGTTGTACCATTTCTGGATCCTGATTTTGTCAGCTCGGGTTCCGGTATGAGCCGCCACCAGCTTCTTCAGGTCGCCGATGGTGTCGTCGTCGTTGCACTTCACCCGGACCTTCTTTCCCAATCGATCGTTCAACACCACCTCGATCATCTTCGCTGTTGATTTTCGCCTGCAATTCGATTGGTAGCGTGGACTTGTAATTTGAAACCCTAATTCCCAAATTGATGACACTTGTGTTGTATTTGTATGCCTTGTGTGAATAAATCCAAGGCGGTGGATAAGTTTTGGTTTTGAGGAGTTACATTTTACCCCCTCAACTTTCAAGCACGTAATATTATTGGAGAAAGTTGTAAAATTTTGCTTTGGGACCGGGTAGGGATAAGCAAATGGAATCGGGTATCGGTACCCATTTAGTAGTGACTTTTTGAGGTTTCGGGATCGGTATGGTATGTTGGAATTAATCTTGACTTATGGTTTGATTATTAAGTTTATTAATTGCTACTTTAGTTTATTTTATTTAGCAGTCAAATAAAGAAAAGGGTGAGTAAAAGGCTGACCTATTCATGTGGAGGAATACGTTGGAAAGTGAATTATGCAGGAAGAATAGGTCTTTTGTACCGGTTCTTTAGGGACTTTAGGAGACTTAGTATTTTGTTTTTCACGTGCATGTAAAAGACTATTTACAGTCATCCATTATTGAATAAAGTACGCCATTTTGTTTGCTTTCATCTTCTCTGCACATTCACACATATGTATTTCGTTCTTCAATCACAGTTGAAAGCTTTATCAACAACCCTTCTTATTAAAATTTTGAATCTGATTACCAACATAGTATAGGTATTTTCCCAAATTTTTGTCTTTGGTTACCGTACCGAATCGAGTATTTTGGTACCAAAACCCCTTTTTGGGGATTTTCAACCGAGCCAATCCCTGATTTGGGGTGTGTAATTTTGGTTTCAAGTAGAATAAAAAAATGAAGTTTCGGTTTTAGAAAACTGTTCGGTTTTGATATTTTGGTAAAATTTTTGTTAACAACCTATTAATGTAATTGTTATGAAACTTTTGGGTAAAAATAGTAAATTTTGACTATAAATCTATTAATGAACATTCAAAGTTCAAACAAGTTCGTTGTTGTTTGGTTTGATGACTTGGATCCGTTTTGGTGACATGCATACCCGAAATACAATCGAAACCTTTTGTTTTTAAAGAAAAATAGAAAGAAAATCAAACCGTCGGGTTCGTTGCTTTGGTCGGCTATTTCGGTTTCGGTAAACCAGAGCTTTGTACCAAATGTTTTTACAATTGAAAACTTATATTTAGTACCCACCGAATGCAAGCAAGCTATTGAAGGTTCTGTGTTCTTTTCGAACTAAATATGCTATTTGGCTGCAATCAGAAACTTATCAATATAGTAGAGTGTAAGTGTGTTTTCATGCCATTTGTCTTGATGAAGTCTATGAGATGTTCCATTGTTCCAAGTTCTTGTTAGTACAGAATCAGCGTTCGAAAAACTGACATTACTATCATTTTCATGACGTCAAATAATATTTGTAGGTTAAAGTTGATGCGTCAGTTATAAAGAATCAGATCACATATAAAGATGATTATTCTACTTCATTACGTTTGTTCAAACAACCGTCTTTCAAACTCTCAATCACTCATTTATGTCTCACGCCCAATATATCTAATAGCCTGATATACAAACACGGAAAACACAAAATGGCACAGCTATGCAACTTGCTAAGGTTAATTAAAACATGTTTTATTTCTGTTAAGAGGTTTCAGATGTTGAAAAGATGTCCCAAGTGGATTTCATAGCGGTTAAGATGTATGCCTCATGACCAAAAGGTTTGACGGTTTGAAGTCTGCATACTGCATTTTATGATGTATTTTGCCTAGAAGATTTAGGATTTGCTGTTAAAAAATGTAGAAATGATGAATCTGTAGATAACAGATATGCACAAATCCAAAACACGTATCAAAATCAGATCAGAATGTGCCATACAGATATATTCAAAATCCCCTTCAATTATTAATTACTGATGCTGTTGCATGGCAGGTAACTTACGCAACAAGATTATGACTCGGAATCTCAACGACCATTCATCATATAATAGATGTCGGATTCTATTTACTTTAATGGTGTCTCATTAATGTACCAGACTGCTACTTTGTGATCTCAACTCACCGTCACACCATTTTATGGCACAATGATGATGGTCAATCTCACACACAAGGGGCCAGTGCAGATGATAACCCGAAGAATTGTTTTCTGCAATCGCCTGTTCTAACTTTAACCATCCAAATTGATATCAACTGCAACCAAGATTTTAAGACCCTTTACACCAACTGCAATCATAAGTTTAGGTCGCAGATGACAGTTGTAGCGAAGAGGGTTACAGCTCAAAATCCAAGCACCATACCCAGGCTCCTGAGTCTTTGCAAAAAACCAGCAATTTGAGATCTTCCACCATCAATCATAATAACGAAAACAATAATAGAAAACAACTTAAATTTGTGCCATAGCCAGTCATAAAATTATACAACAATTTTGGTTTTCAGACACTACCTACACCCACGTTTACACCAGTGCAAAACCCACTTGTTCTATCTTCCTCATACAATCAAACTTTACCCAAAAATACAACAAGCCGCCAACTCGTATCTGGTCTCGTCTCTTCCCACCGACAACATATTATATATTTATATATAAACCAACAGTAGCCCAACACCTACATATTTAATTTTTCCATCTTTTTTCTTAGTCATTTCTCAACTCATATCAAATTTGCAACTCTTTAACCTTCTCTTCCAATTTAGCCTCATCTTCTTTTGGTATTCCTGACAACCCCTCAATTGTGCTGGCGGCAGTTGCTGGCAACTTCATAGCAGATTCTGAATCTTTTCCTTTATCTTCTACTAGCGGCTTCGTAGCAGATTCTGAATATTTTCCTTTATCTTCTACCGGTGGCTTCGTAGCAGATTCTGAATCTAATCCTTTATCATCTACTGGCAGCATTGAGGCGGGCATCGACAGCTTCACAGGTGCGTTAGGTTTAGAAATATTGGGAGCGGAATACACCGGCACCGCTTGTCTCACAGCGACTGGCGGCGCTACACCGCACATGGGAGGCGGCATGGCCCTGAACTGTGGCGGTGGTATGCCCATATGTGGAACGGGAAGAGGTGGAGCAGCATAAACGGGGACTGCGTTGCGTATGGTGACTGGTGGTGCAATCCCGTGATGAGCCCGGAAGTGGCTGACCGGGATGTAGGGAGCGGCTCCAACTGCAGGGAACTTGTGGGGTTGGGTGGTTGTCGAGGTTTCGAATTTGAATTGTGTTTGTGGTGTTTTGTTGGATGTTGTTTCGGTATCTGATGACGTGGCTTCATGAGGTCGGTTTCTGGGGTTTGTTTTGGGGCATATTAATGGAAGTATTTTTGATGTTGTGGAGGGTGTTGACTGTGCAGTATGTGGCTTTGGGTTCGGTGGCGGGAGTGGGATTGGGAAGGGTATATTGGACATCCGTGCCTTTAATCTGAACTTCTGTAGTGCACGAGCTACAATCACATGCTCCTGTTCTTCAAGAATTCCTTTTTGTAACGATGAGCTTTTGGTTTGTTGAACAGAACAAAAGTGTGTCATTTGTGTCTTTTAAGTTCAAAAATTATAAAATGAAATGGCTTACAAAGTTTCAATGATTACCAAGCTGACATGGCAGCATTCTTTTCAGCTAGCTTCTTGTTCTTGGCTGGTTCACCCGTGAATGTGCAACCAGCTAACTCAACTGTGCAAGTGAAGATGGGTAAATGTCCAAGGCCTGACCTGAAAGTTGTGTATGTTGGTAAAGATGCACCGACCCGTTGAGAAACCTCCTGCAGTAGGTTCTTGTACACCGCTGTTTCATCCTGACCGTACCAAAATTGAAAAAAAATTATCAATATCATGAAGCAACAACGAGCATAAATAACAAAGAAACATCAAACTTGCTCATTTCATGAGTATCTAGTTTTCCATCAAACACCATATTCAAACTAAATCAAGATTATCATATGTATTTCTTAATTAAGTTGTATGTCCTCATTTATTCCTAAAAACAAAGCAAATTCTGGTTCCACATTCCCAACTATGGTGCGTGCAAACTAGCCGAGCTGCTCAAAGCTCGAAACGAGCCGAACCTGAGCCTCAAATAAAGCTCGTTTAATTATCGTGCCCAAGCTCAAGCCTTGTGTATTGATAAGTGTTACCTCTTTTGTACTTGTGTGTATTAACTTCACACTGCATGGCCGGGCTTAGGCTCGTTTAAGGTTTTTCTCAAAATATAGAAAAACAATTAAACACGTTTATAAATTAATTAATAAATAATAAAACGAGCCAGACCCTAGCTTGAAAAACGACTCATGATCTGAGCTCGAGCTTTAGAAAAAGAGCTTGAAACAAGCCGAGCTCAAACTATCGTAAATCCCAAAGAGCCAAGCTCGGTACGTTTACACCATCCCTGACTCATCAGCCCCAATCAGGAACTTGTCTTCAATCATAGACTCAAAACTTTTGAAATATATGCACTAAAGAACAAAAGTGTGGTTCTCTCTGAATCTCACTGCAAACAAAATACCTGCCATGACATTTCTGTCTTTTCTCACAACTGCCAAATTTCCTAAACCTAATGATACATCAACAACTATCATCCATCTAAATCTGTGTCTAAAGTCTACAAATCAAAATCATCCCAAAACAACAATACTAAACTAAGCGGTTAATGCGGAAAAATATCGGATATCGGTCAAGAACCGATATATGAGAAATCGGTAATTTTAGTATCATGTAAAATACATATATATAGCAATTTAACATTAATTAACAAATTAAACTTTTGCAACTTGGAAAACACTAATAATCGTAGCAAGTAGTAACTGATTAAGACTTAAAACGCTAACACTGAACACTAAAAATTGATAACTGATTTAAGACTTAAAACACTAATATATTGGGAATATCAATGATATATCGGTCAATATCGCCAATATTATCAGTACTGATATTCTTACCGACATTTTACCAAGAGACTGATAACCGATATCGACTGCATAAATAATAAATACACTTCCTACAATTTTTTCAGCTCAAAACAGCAATTGAACTAAAAAGCATTAATCAACAAAACAACTTACAAACCCTAGAAAAAATAGCTCACCAATATCCTTGCAGCCAACGAATTCGACGGCCCGCGGCTCGCGAGAGCATTCAGCGCCACCTCAGCCGCCGAATGCTCAGCCTGCCGCAGCGTAGTGCAGTAATTAGGACTCTCATGCGTCTCGCCGTTAAAATTAACCGTAGCTTTGAACCGTGGCGCGTGATCTGGACCTTCTCGTATGCTGACATACGAAGGCAAATTAATGCAACTCCTCTGTGCCAGCTCCTGCAGCTGGTTCTTATACATCTCAAAATTTGAAAACAATTATTATTTATCAAAACAAATCTGCTGCAACTCAAACTCCAATTAAACTAAGCTACCGATCGGTAATGCAGATCACATTTAAATGTTGTTTCTAGGGTTTTGATTTGGTATGTATATATACGTATACAAATATATAGATATAGATATAGAGAGAGAGAGAGAGAGAGAGGTTAGATAACAACGAAGTAATGAGAGAGAGTAGTATATGTATTGGGGGTATGTTTGGGTACGGGTCGCCCTCATGATAAGACATGTACCTGACTGATTCCCAGACGTTGGATGGATTTGTATTAGGCTGAGGGGTGTGGGGGGCGCGAGTGGGGGCGCCAGCCAATAATATTGTGACGTGTGGCAGAGAGAGAAACTTGATAAGATGGGTGTTGGTTGTGGTGCTCGCGCCCCGGGCCATGGTGTGGAGGGGCGCGAGAGGGGGCGCGAGCGGTTTATTTTTTTATTTTTTTATAAATGTATTAAAAAAACGTATTATTAAAAAAACAAGAAATTATTTAAAAAAACACACATTAAAATAAAAAAAACATTAATATCTAAAAAAAAATTAAAGTACTAAAAAAAACATTATTCTTATTCTTCGGCTTGGTCTTCTTCGATCAACCTCTTCCGGATACGTTCCTTTTGTTTTTCCATCAGCATTTGGTCGACCGGATTTAGGTTACTGAAGTCTCTTGTAAGGAAGTCCAAATCTCTCATTCTTTTTTTTTCCTTTTTGTCATTAGAGACCACCTCCATGGTTTTGTTGAATTTATTGAGGGATTCAACAAGATCGGTGATGTTTACGGCTTCCCCCTCAGCCGGTTTTTTCCCCCTGGCGTCCCTTCCCAATGGCCGCCTCCTCGGCGGTGAAGACGTTTCCTCCCCAGCAACGTTTAGGTCGAATCCAACCCGGCAATCCGACCCGGCGGAAGTGCTGTACGCTCCAGACGAACTAGTTTTAGTCCGTTTCGGCCCTACTTCCGCATCAACGTCCGGCGCCACCAGCTCAACCCACTTAGAACACCTTCTCAACCTCTCCCACACCTTTACATCGTCCCACGTCTTCACCGTCCCATACCTCCGCAGGCACTCCTGCTTCCACTCTTCGACAGTGAAATTATAAACCGCCAAATCGTCACTGCCACTTGGTCTCATACGACCGGCGTTCCTGTTGAACAGATTAGTAAACAAGCCGACAAATTTTCTGATTTCGGTCCACCGACCCGAAATCATATCGGCGTTCCGCTCTGTACTCCCAACGAGCGAATAGAACGTCTCCCTAACCTTTGTCCAAAAGACCTTGCTCTTTTGGTAGTCCGCTGCAAAATGCATAAATAAATTTGTAAGTCATTTAACTTTTTTATTTAACTTTTTTATTAAAAATCATTTTTAAAAACGTTAAAACAATTACCGCAACGCCGATCCTCAGAAGTGACTATCCAAGCCCGACACAGGGCTTCCTTCTCATCCGATGACCACGGAGTGATTTTCCGTTTCGTCCTTCCGGTCGAAGCCGAACCCGACCCGTCCGTTGCAACTTGTTTTTTCCGGTGGACGCGTCTTCTTTGTCCCGCAGCTTCACCTTCTGGTTCTTGTGTCTCCGGAACTACAAAGTTAGGAGACGGTTGTATGTTGGATGGTTGAAAGCCGGATGATTGTTGCGACCCCGAATAAAACATCGCTTGGTCCGGTGCCGACCATAAATCGTCGTAACTGTAATCTGAATCTAGGTTTGGGTACCAATTTCCAGCCATGTTTTTAAAAAAAGGTTTCGAAGATAGGGTGATTTTGGGTTTTGGGTGTGGTATGTGATATTGGTATGTGATATTGGTTTTGGGTGTGGTATGTGAGAATGGTTTTGGGTGCGGTATGTATTGGTTTATATAGAGGAATATATATGTGATATATAGAGGAATATATATAGAGGAAAAAAAATTTTTTTTTTTTAATACAAATTAATATGAGCCGACGGCTCTATTCACGCATCCCAAGCCTCCTTCACGCTCCCCCCAGCCGCTACCCCTCGTGCGCCTGCCTCTTTTTCCGCGCTCGCGCCCCTCTCGCGCCCCTCTCGCGCCTCGGTGGTGTGGTGCTCGCGCCCCGGGGCGCGAGCGGCTGGCCTCTTGCGCCCTTTCTAGCGCTCCACACCCCTCAGCCTTAGAAGTAGTTAAATTACTTAATTATGACTCTTTTGTATTTTGGTTGTTCTTAAGAAAAATCCAAGTGGTGTTCTTTTCTTGTTTTTGTTATTCTTAAAAAATCAAAATTTGGAAATCTACTTTGGTTTTTTCTTTTAATTAGTTTATGGTTATTGGGATTATATGATTAAGTTAAGTGTTTGAAATAAAGTATGTTTATAGTAATTTGAAACATACGTTATTGGAACTCAAATGTAAATTATTACATTTCACAAATATTTTTTTTATGTAAACATGAAAAGTGGCCATTGGGTGGCATAGTAGTATCAGGTCAACATCAAATGTAAGTAAAGAAAAAATGGGAAAGGAAAAACAAAAGAGCATCGTTAATCTTTTATATGTGATTAAGAAGATAAATGTGAGTTGACATTTGTATTGTTTAATATTAGGGAAAATGGAGTAGATTTTGGATAGTGATTGAACATACTAAACGAGCAAATTCGGTTCAACGGCACTGATACAGTACCAATCTTATTCTTAGAATATACTAAATATTACAAATGATATTTTGCATCTTCATAACTGCTTATTAGTTAATTGGATGTTAATTCTTTTATCCCTTGATATTACTTGATATTATAGTGCGTAAAATAATGTCTCTTGTATGAAGTTGAGTATCCGAGTCCGATGATATATAATAGTGTAATTTAGGAGTAGAATTGAAGAATATGATAGTTAGAAGAAGAAACGTAGTGATTAATTTTTTAAGTAATATAAATTTAAGTTGTTAAAGTTTTTAATTACTTAATAAATTGTAAAACCACATTTTCTTGAAATGTCCTGATTATTTTATTTTCTCAATTTGTTCATATAGTGTAGGGGTATGATACTAAAACCCGGTTCTACGACCCTAAATCTATTATGTTTGGCTTATTTCATTACATGGACTAATACGATGTTATTGGGCCGAGGGGGTTTTGTGGAGGTAACCCTAACTGGGCTAGGCCCATTAGGGTACCATGATAGTGGCCATGAGACTCTATATAAGGAGGTCTCCACCTCCTTATCATGGGACATGCTCAGTAAGAGCCATCACCACTTTTTGTGTCTGTGAACAAGAGATCCTCCGGATATCTTAGCAGTCGCCTCCACAACCCCGAAACCATCGCAGGTCTCACAGTTGCAGGTCACGGCATTGCAGGTCTCAGGCGCAGCCGAGGAAGAAGAAGATCAAGGCGTGGTTCGTTCATCTCGAAAATCCGTGGAAGCATCGTCATGGATCAGGTTAGATTCGTTTCGTGTTTCGACATTTGGCGCCATCCGTGGGACCGCAACGAACTGCCCTTCGATCTTCATCTCGGCTGTCAGATCTCTCCCAAGAAAAACGCAGATCTGGAAGTTTACAGAAAAAGGCTTCAAAGCTTGTTCTATTTAAAGCTCAAAATGATCCATAGATCTAAAAAGAGGCTTCCAGATCTGGGCAAGAATGAAAATCCGTGATTCGAATGATCAGATTTCCTAATCTGTGAATCTGTGATTCAGGATCTCCGAATCTGTGATGGTTTTAAATCTGCTCCGAATCTTCAGATCTGTCCAGATCTGATTTACAGATCTAGGTCTAGATTACAGACCTGGATTTTAGGTCTAAAGTTGCAGATCTGACTCTTAAATTGCAGATCCAGAAGTTACTAGACTACCGCCGCCATGTACGCACGCCCGGGGGTTCTCACTCCGCAGCAGTGCATGTGCCGCCGCGGAAACCACCATCTGGGTTTTGCGCAAGAGACCTCCGCCATGCACACACACTTGCGAGTCACCACTCTATCGCCGTGCATGCGCGCATCAGACTACGCGCCAAAACTTTAAGGTTGGGAATCCTCCTAATATCCCATATGGCTACGCGCCAAGGTTGGGAATCCTCCTAATATCCCATATGGCTACGCGCCAAACTTAAGGTTGGGAATCCTCCTAATATCCCACATGGCTACACGCCAAACTTCAAGGTTGGGAATCCTCCTAATATCCCATATGGCTACGCGCCAAACTTCAAGGTTGGGAATCCTCCTAATATCCCACATGGCTACGCGCCAAACTTCAAGGTTAGGAATCCTCCTAATATCCCACATGGCTACGCGCCAAAACTTCAAGGTTGGGAATCCTCCTAATATCCCACATGGCTACGCGCCAAAACTTCAAGGTTGGGAATCCTCCTAATATCCCATATGGCTACGCGCCAAGGTTGGGAATCCTCCTAATATCCCATATGGCTACGCGCCAAGGTTGGGAATCCTCCTAATATCCCACATGGCTACACGCCAAACTTCAAGGTTGGGAATCCTCCTAATATCCCATATGGCTACGCGCCAAACTTCAAGGTTGGGAATCCTCCTAATATCCCACATGGCTACGCGCCAAAACTTCAAGGTTGGGAAACCTCCTAATATCCCACATGGCTACGCGCCAAAACTTCAAGGTTGGGAATCCTCCTAATATCCCATATGGCTACGCGCCAAGGTTGGGAATCCTCCTAATATCCCATATGGCTACGCGCCAAGGTTGGGAATCCTCCTAATATCCCACATGGCTACACGCCAAACTTCAAGGTTGGGAATCCTCCTAATATCCCATATGGCTACGCGCCAAACTTCAAGGTTGGGAATCCTCCTAATATCCCATATGGCTACGCGCCAAACTTCAAGGTTGGAAATCCTCCTAATATCCCATATGGATACGCGCCAAGGTTGGGAATCCTCCTAATATCCCATATGGCTACGCGCCAAGGTTGGGAATCCTCCTAATATCCCATATGGCTACGCGCCAAACTCCAAG
Organism: Bidens hawaiensis; assembly: GCF_021521415.1. Classification (NCBI taxonomy): domain Eukaryota; kingdom Viridiplantae; phylum Streptophyta; class Magnoliopsida; order Asterales; family Asteraceae; genus Bidens; species Bidens hawaiensis. The sequence continues at coordinate 185,489 of NW_027493821.1, forward strand.
GTTGGGAATCCTCCTAATATCCCACGTGGCTACACGCCAAACTTCAAGGTTGGGAATCCTCCTAATATCCCATATGGCTACGCGCCAAACTTCAAGGTTGGGAATCCTCCTAATATCCCACATGGCTACACGCCAAACTTCAAGGTTGGGAATCCCCCTAATATCCCATATGGCTACGCGCCAAACTGCAAGGTTGGGAATCCTCATACCATATGTTCACGCATCACATATGCTCACGCATATTACACATGCTTACGCATCACATGCTTACGCATCACATGCTTACGCATCACATGCTCGCACAGGTTACAGTCTACACGCACGCGCAAGCAACATCTGCGCGTGGCGCATAACACAAAACCAAAGTCTACGCGCACGTGCATGCAACATCTGCACGTGGCGCGTGACATAAAGTAGCCCGTAAGTCGCCTCACGCGCTGGCTTTATTATTCACACAGCTCATAAGACGCCTCGCGCGCAAGCTGTTATTATTCTTACAGCCCGTAAGTCGCCTCGCGTGCAGGCATTATTATTCTCAAAGCTCGTAAGACGCCTCTCGCGCGCAGGCTTTTATTATTCTCAAAGCACGTAAGACGCCTCTCGCGCGTAGGCTTTTATTATTCTTAGCCCGTAAGTCGCCTCGCGCGCAGGCATTATTATTCTCAAAGCTCGTAAGACGCCTCTCGCGCGCAGGCTTTTATTATTCTCAAAGCACGTAAGACGCCTCTCGCGCGTAGGCTTTTATTATTCTTAGCCCGTAAGTCGCCTCGCGCGCAGGCATTATTATTCTCAAAGCTCGTAAGACGCCTCTCGCGCGCAGGCTTTTATTATTCTCAAAGCTCGTAAGACGCCTCTCGCGCGCAGGCTTTTATTATTCTTAGCCCGTAAGTCGCCTCGCGCGCAGGCATTATTATTCTCAAAGCTCGTAAGACGCCTCTCGCGCGCAGGCTTTTATTATTCTCAAAGCACGTAAGACGCCTCTCGCGCGTAGGCTTTTATTATTCTTAGCCCGTAAGTCGCCTCGCGCGCAGGCATTGTTATTCTCAAAGCTCGTAAGACGCCTCTCGCGCGCAGGCTTTTATTATTCTCAAAGCTCGTAAGACGCCTCTCGCGCGCAGGCTTTTATTATTCTTAGCCCGTAAGTCGCCTAGCGCGCAGGCATTATTATTCTCAAAGCTCGTAAGACGCCTCTCGCGCGCAGGCTTTTATTCTCAAAGCTCGTAAGACGCCTCTCGCGCGCAGGCTTTTATTATTCTTAGCCCGTAAGTCGCCTAGCGCGCAGACATTATTATTCTCAAAGCTCGTAAGACGCCTCTCGCGCGCAGGCTTTTATTATTCTCAAAGCTCGTAAGACGCCTCTCGCGCGCAGGCTTTTATTATTCTTAGCCCGTAAGTCGCCTCGCGCGCAGGCATTATTATTCTCAAAGCTCGTAAGACGCCTCTCGCGCGCAGGCTTTTATTATTCTTAGCTCGTAACACGCCTCATGCGCAGGCTTTATTATGCTACAGCTTGTAAGACGCCCCTCGCGCGCAGGCTTTTATTATTCTCAGCTCGTAAGACGCCTCTCGCGCGCCAGCTCAATTATTATACTCAAAGCTTGTAAGACGCCCCTCGCGCGCAGGCTTTTATTATTCTCAGCTCGTAAGACGCCTCTCGCGCGCCAGCTCAATTATTATACTCAAAGCTCATAAGACGCCTCTCGCGCGCAGGCTTTTATTATTCTCAGCTCGTAAGATGCCTCTCGCGCGCCAGCTCAATTATTATACTCAAAGCTCATAAGACGCCTCTCGCGCGCAGGCTTTTATTATTCTAAGCTCGTAAGACGCCTCTCGCGCGCAGGCATTATTATTATTTTTGCTCGTAAGTCGCTTCTCGCGCCAGCTCCATTATTATTATAACTCGTAAGTCGCTTCTCGCGCCAGCTCCACTATTATTATAGCTCGTAAGTCGCCTCACGCGCGAGCTTCATTATTATTATAGCTTGTAAGTCGCCTCGCGCGCAGGCTTTTATTACAACATGTCACCATCATGAAAAAAGCTTCTCAAAACTCAGACAATAAAGACAAGGCCAAAGAAAAGGGAAAAAACCGCCTCACACCTTATAAAGTCCAGCGCTCCACCTAGACGCTTGCGCGCCCAGGAGCAACACTGGACTTGGGGGGGCTTGTAGGGGTATGATACTAAAACCCGGTTCTACGACCCTAAATCTATTATGTTTGGCTTATTTCATTACATGGACTAATACGATGTTATTGGGCCGAGGGGGTTTTGTGGAGGTAACCCTAACTGGGCTAGGCCCATTAGGGTACCATGATGGTGGCCATGAGACTCTATATAAGGAGGTCTCCACCTCCTTATCATGGGGCATGCTCAGTAAGAGCCATCACCACTTTTTGTGTCTGTGAACAAGAGATCCTCCGGATATCTTAGCAGTCGCCTCCACAACCCCGAAACCATCGCAGGTCTCACAGTTGCAGGTCACGGCATTGCAGGTCTTAGGCGCAGCCGAGGAAGAAGAAGATCAAGGCGTGGTTCGTTCATCTCGAAAATCCGTGGAAGCATCGTCATGGATCAGGTTAGATTCGTTTCGTGTTTCGACATATAGTTTTCTACTTTCAAAAATGTCCCGCCAACACAATCGATGAGGAGTCGGCGACACCAATATCAGATGACCGAACGAATGTGTCCGAAGAGATGTATAACACAGTGGTTTGCCAGTGAATAATGGCATAAACACGTCGGATACACGTTAGAATAAGCATAAACACAAGTATTTTTGCCCATGTTGGAGTTTTTTTTTATCAAAATGGGTGAAAAGGAAAAGGTATTTACCAATATAGGTTATTTTAAAATTATTTATCAAAATAGGGATTTTTTTTCTTTTCCCTCTCCTTGTTATTTAATGCTTTTACCTCTATGGTTAGAAATAAAAAGAAAGAGTAAATAAACACTAAGAAAATGATTTTTTGCACCTAAAGCATGTTTTCGAGGAACTAAAAGGAGTTTTAATTTTTATTTTTTTAATTAACTTATTATAATTAAATTGTTTTTAGTTTTTCTTCAATTAGACCATGTTAGCTATAACTTAAAATTATCTAAATAAACTTCAAAGTAAGATAAGAAACGTAAAAAAAACAAGCATTCTAAACTAAAAGGTCTCAATATCAAAGGCAAATAAAAATAAGAATGTCAAATAAAGTCAACTTGATAATATTAAGTACAGATTAAAATAAAAATGTGAAAACAACCTAGACATCCATTCTTCTAGGCTTGGAGGGACATGTTGACCGATTATGACCACATTCTCCACAAATTCCCCAACGGTTAATGATGACCAAGTAGCACAATAATCCACAATTGAGTAACACTTGTTAATGTATTGCCAATTGTTCAAAGAAAGTTTGACGTTCTTATTTTTGTTTGTCTTTGATATTAAAACCGTTTAGTTTGAAATGCTTGTTTAGTGTGTTTTTACGTTACTTATCTTATTTTAAAGTTTATTTAGATTATTTTTAAGTTGTAGCTAACATGGCTTGATTGAAGATAAAATAAAAGAAAATAATTATAATTAGTTAATTAAAAAAATAAAAATTAAAACTCCTTTTATTTCCTCAAAGACCAAAATTCTTTTTTTTTTTTGTTTATTTACTTTTTATTTCTATTTTCTAAGCATAGAGGTAAAAAATTATATAACAAGGAGAGAGAAAAAGAAAAAATCTCTATTTTAATAAATAATTTTAAAATAACCTATATTGATAAATATTTTTTCCTATCCATCCATTTTAGTAAATAACTCACCCATGTTGGAACACGTGGCAAAATGTAATTGATTTAGAGCAACGTCGCCAGCACAGCTAATTTTGAAGGGGACTTTACTGGAAGAAGTAAAAGTCAAAGAAACCTATTGAGAAAGATTGGTTAGAATGATATTTTGAGGATTTTACATGTATCAAATTCTCTCACCATTGGTGTGTTTAAGTTTGTGAGAAATTTTAAAGAAAATAAAGTCTGTCAACTTAAACTGAAATAAAAAAAAATTAAATTTGTAATTATATTTTATTAAAAAAAATAAAAATTGTTATGTATTTCAAAGGGAAAAACAGTTTCGAAGAAATTTGTATCTTTTACAGATGACAGACACCACCTACCACTCGCTACCGTCAGTACCACTTATTGATCTCCATTGTCATTGTCATTGGTGCCTTCATCGCCACCACCACGTCAGCACGATAGTAACAACCAATCTCGCATCTCCACGATCTCATTTGTCGTTGTTGCCACCCAACCGTAGTCCCCTTGTCATATTCACTTATTGTATCGTCACCGCTAGCTACACGTTCCAAACCCCATGTTGACACAATCGTGACATTGGTGATGGAGGTTGTAATGATGAGGGATGACTATATTGTTGGTGAAATTGGTGACGGTTAAGGTGGTTGCACTGATGGTAATAATTTCTGTTGGACTTAACTGGATCGATTAGCATGAATAACACTCATAATTTTGTGGTAACTCACCACAACACTTTCAATATTATTAAGAACAAAATCCACACACAATACAATAGCCATACACCTCTATTTAATCTAATCTTTACTTGTTTCATACTATCAACTCTAGTTCCTAATAATACTTAAACACAATATAAAGTAAACTTTATACTATATCACTCTTAACAATTATCTCCTAAGCATAAATTAACTATTTAATTTATTTCTAATATTTATCTCTTTTATCCTTAAACTCTTTATTGGATTCACCCTTGTACTTCTCTGTTTTTATATTAACCCCCCTTTCATATGTGAAATCAAGATTTTATCATTCATTCTTGTTAGATTATGAAACCTAACTCTACCAAGTACCAACAAGTTCTAAATATCATTTGCACTAATATATAAACAACCTATGTAACAAATTTAGGTTTAGTATCATTTTCATAATTTTATATATAAGCATGGTCTACTGTAATCTTATGAAAAAAAACATTTATCATGTTTTGATACTTCCATATACTTTGATTCACGCATAGATGATATTTAAACAGCCACACTAGCTCAAATTTGCTTAGAATTTTCATTTCTCGCTCTAGAACTCTAATGGAACTCCATGAAAAAGCTCAATAGAGTTCGTGTGTCACATGATACCTTTGACAAAGTAAACCTCTCCCTTTATATACATTTCTGAATTTCAACTTTATAAAATGACAAGTTTGTTTGAATTTAACAAGGTTCTAAGCTAATTCACATGATCATGTGTTTAATTAATAAAGTATGTTACAGAATTTATAGCACAAACACATGACTATGTAAATGAAATCACATGACTATGCACTTGTTGTTTCCATAAATTCTCAATTTTTGAAATATTAATAGGCAAGGTTATGCACACAAAAACAACATAATTTTGCTCTACATATTATCAATTTTTTTATTATCTTTAACTCACATCATATGACTATGTGCAACAACATCACATAGTAGGGTCCAAAATATTTTTGGAATGTTACGTATACAAAGTCATGTGTAATAGCCACTGTTATGTGATTGACCCTTTGATTACCCATCTGGGCCATTCGGGCTTCTTTTGATCATGCCATTATATTAACAAAACTAAATGTTAGATTTGTTGTGGTTAAATTGATTGTCACGTAGAATTCGGGTAGTATGCTTCAAAGTTGAAAGCAAATCACCAAATACATCCTTTGGATTCCATAAAAGCTATCAAATACATGGAATACATTTCATGGTCTATGCATCTTATGCTTTGTTGCGTTGACTTATCCAAAAGTCAACGTATGTGAAGCTATGATGAATTACCAATTCAAAGTCAAATGCGTTTAAAATATGAGTACCCATATGCTTTTCAATCCATGGAACTTATGATGAGATTATGTCATGATGGTTAACAAATGGTAGGATAAGACTAATAAAAACATGACTAATGATGATGTCGATGACCCTTATGTCAAATGTGACCTAAGGTGTTAGAATAGTCAACATTGAAGTTTATGAAAGGGAAAATTCCCCAAATAGGTATTTATGATTAGGTTTTTCAGGTTTTAGGTGTTATTTTCAACATATTCCTAAAATAGGTATTATAAATTAGTTGTGATGAATAGTTTATGATTATTCTTGAGTAGTTTGCATAACCAATTAAAACTTGTCACGTGTCTATAAACTAACCGTAACGACTTGTTTCACTAATAATCTACTCGTAAAGATTAAATAAGTTTAAACCCTCGTAATCAGCGCCACGCGAGTAAATAAGATATTCTTTAGTCGCGACGAGCAGGTTATAAAACCTTAAGAGTCGCGAGTATTTTATCAAACTAACCACGGCGATGAATTTGATTTCCAAATGCATCTAACATGTTTGTTTTACAACACACTAACCGAACTAGTTAGTTTGTTTGGTCAACTAGTCTTTACGAGGAGATACAGGTCAACGACTACTTTATATCCATTATACGAGTATTTTGTTGGTGTTTGCGCCTCGGTAGCACCCCCTCTAGCGCCCATTTGGTGTGGTATTAGCGCCTGGGGGTGCGAGCGGAGGGGCTCTAGCGCCCCCTTTGAAGCCCCCACACCCCTCAGTCTTATAACTATTTGCAACCATAAACAAACCTGTCACCATGAGGATTTTGTTGTCAGACACGAAAGTAATAAATGATTGACAAACTAGCATTGTCGGTTAGACGGGTTAATGCTGGAGACAATGTTTGTGTCATGGTTAAAGTGCTGGCTTTGTCATATTTTGATTCGGTAGAAGAATTATTGGAATATTCATATAAACATAAGAACAATAAGGTGGGAAGAGAGGTTACTCAAGTAATTACGTTAGTGATACGTTGGTTAATTTGAAAAGCACGAAAGGATAAGATTATTAAGAACAAATCGATATCGGTGGACAAGTTGGCGGAGGATATAAAAACTACTTCAAACATATGGTTGAAGAATCGGAACCGGAGATTGAGTCTGATTGGGAGGCTTGACGCAAGTTTAACTTTGCCTTTGTAATTGTATTTTGACATTTTTTCGGTTTTTTTCCTTGTACGTTTTAGGCTTTTACGGCTTGCAAGTGTCCTGATTTTCTTTTAATGATATTGGATTTAGAAAAAAAAACTAAATTAGAATTTTGGAAATAGTTAATGCTACTTTTCGAAGAAAAGTATATAAATACTCCGTAAATCATATCACATTATCACATATCTTAATAATAACAATTATAATAATAAAGACAACACTAAATGCTTTAATGGTGAAAGTTACCCTTTAATCAAAGCCAACTATTATGGTGTCTTCTAATTAATTTTCTTTTAATTATTTAATGTCCAGTCTAAATGTAAAATCAAACTCTTTTTCATGAAATGTCTTTTTCTATAATTATTAACATAAGAACGTTTATAAAACTCATTAATCAAAATTAAAAACAAAATTGAAAGAGAGAGTCATAATTACATGTACCACATTTGTCATTCAAATTTATAAATTTGTTTATATAGCTTTAAGTAGATGTAGATGTGAATATGACCTAGCGTGTTTCACTTTCACATGTATTGCCGAGTTGGGTTCGAAGATGATGATAAAAAACTAACACTCAATGTGTTTACTATGGCTTTGAGACGGTTTGACGTATCAATTTTTATGTAATTGGAAATCTGCACCAATTGTAATTAAAAATTAATCTATCATCACTATGAAGGAGAAATAGTGATTTTGAAAATTTATGCCTAACAAATATTTTGAGAAAACGAATATAAAAAATAATATCTTGAAAATCATAACTGAGTTGCAATCATAATAAATACAAGGATCCGTAATTCCGTAGAAGACTTAAATATGCCAAAATAGTTGAATTGCCTTTTCTTAAACTTATACTCATTGAATGCAAGGATTTTGAGTTTCTATTAAATAACATTTTTAACCACCAAAGAATAAAGCTTGACTACTTGAGGTAACCCAAAAGAATAAAGTTCCAACAATCTAGGGTAACCCAATAGCATAAGGCGACCTCATATGCCTGTGATTGCAGACATCTCCTGTTCTGGGAAAAACTCGTCGTCTGAAGACCCACTATGATAAAACCCTGATAGAGACCGGATTCTTACTTGAGACCTTGTTTTTCTAGTCCTAGTCTTACTTCCACTCCAACGTTAGTTGAGCTAAGAGTTATTGGCTCCTATAAGTTATTTACGCTGTGTTCCCGAGTCTTATTTAAAGAGGGGAGAGGAAGGAAAGGAAAAGAAAAGGTGAAGGAATCGTGTTCCAGAGATTTTTTAAGGATGGGAGGGGAGGGGAAAAGAGAGAAAAGACTAGAAAATTTAAGTGTATAAATCTTTCTAAATTGGAGAGATTATGAGAGAAAATGTGTTTGTATCATTAATTGCCTATTAACTCCTACATTTTCTTTCCCTTTCCTTCCATTTTCTTTAAACTCGGGAACACGAAATAAAGTGACACATTTTCCTCCTATCTCTTTCTTTTCTCTTTTAATTCTCCTTCTTTTCTTTTCTCTCCTTAAATGAAACTCGGAAACATAATGTTAAAGTTTCAAACCCTTACTTTTTTATATATTCAAAAGATATATTTGTCTTTGTTTGCAACAAAATATAATCATCATCGAATTAGTCGGAAAAAAGGTAATGGGCCTGAATTTAAGTTCAAGAGCAAGCTTAAGCCCATGTACCTATGTTCAAAGGCCCATGAAAACTGTGCTTTCACCCACGGCCCACCAGAAGGTATATTATATCCTACGACGAGAGATGTACAAAAAAAAACAGGTTTGGGACCGGTTTTAGGCAAACCGAAGCGAACCGGATTGGGTTTAAAACCGGTTTTTTCCGAAAGCGGTTTCCAAATCGACCCAAACCGTCAGTTTCAGGATCGGTTCCCCATCAAATTTATCAAACCGTTTTAAAAACCGAACCGGTTTGAGAGAAACCGGTTTATAAACCGGACCGAACCGACGTGACCAGGCCAGCCTATCTTGCTTCTAAACCGGTTTATAAACCGAACTGGTTTAAGTCAAGCCGGTTTTGACCAGCCGTTGACCAAACCGGTTCGATTTGGGTTTAAAATCGGTTTAGTACACCTCTACCTATGACACGGTGCATGCATGGATTATGAACCATGCTTGCAATAAAGAAAATACATTTCGGTAAATTGATTAATATTATTTATAATAATTTAGGTAAAATGACTATAACACTCTTATGTGCTACACGAGGTGACTTTTAAATGAAGGCTTCAACATTTGTTAGTCAAAAAGAATAAAGGAGAGACACTTTGTCTTATAAAGAACAACTAGCGTGACTAAACTTTTTAATGGACTCGTTTCATAATTTGACAATGTTTAAAGGAAAAGAAATTGTAATTTAGTCGAATAAATAAATAAAAGGGCCAGCTTCGTACATTCTAAATCATGTGTGATGATATGGGAACAAAACTACACAGAAATAATTTCACATACTTCAAGCTTATGTGAAAAAGGGTGAAGGTTATAGAAGGTATATGAAGAAATCTAAAACATCTATCAAATCAATGTAATTGTAAGACTTGACATATAAAAATTAAGTGCAAAAATTAGGTCCTAGTTGTATTTTTTTCCTCCATATTTACAAAAGACCACTTGGTTAATTACAAAAGACAATCCAACTTGGCTCCAAACATACTAAACAAGTACCGATTGATATAAGTTTGTGTTTCCAAACACATACAAAAGACCCATCATGTACAAAGGTGTTTTCGATCAGTGCTTTCAACTTCTTGATCAAGTACGACCCTCGGTTTCCTTCCGTTTACCTGGAAGTATAAGAAACACACATTATTAACAAAGCCTAAGTGAATGAATGCAATAACCCCCCATGTCAAATTGACTCAACAAACAAAAAGAACCTTGTAAATACCTGACATGCATATCATGTGTAAAGCAGCGTAGGACATGTCCATGGGTGTACCATACGCCCCTACATGTCCTCTTTACCATCTTTCCAATTTTAAGGCATTAGTTGATGTAGGCCCAAGTATTGAAGACCGGGCTATTATGTTTCTGGAGGCCCAAGATCGCGCAATAAAGAGTGGCCCACGAAAACGGGCATAACTTGGCCCACGAAGCTCCGTTTCAGGCCCATTACCAGTCAAATCGAAGCTTGAGACGAGGAGCACATTGTGGCAAATGCCTACGACGGTTTGGCCCATGTATGAAGCCCAAAAACGACTCCTAAATAAAGTTATGGGCCATTTTATGTTTTTTTGTCAGTTTTTGGGTTTGTATTTGGCCCATGGCCCATTTTAGGCCCATTTCGTATTTGAAACTCTATTTATATTATGTTGATGTAATCTGAAGAGATAGACTTGATTATTAATAAATTTGATTTTTCTCTTCATTTTCCCTAGACCTTTGGATGGGATTTGGGGGTTACTTGAAGTTCATCACGGGAATTCGTAGAATCAACGTGATTTGATCTTCGTTATCATTTTACCGCTGCATCATTAGTCATCCACAATCATTCCAAACGTTTTTACAATTGGATCACTAATCATTTAACTACTTCATGCTTCCATCTAGTTCACATGATTTATATATATATATTTCATGACCACCGTATAAGATTCATTTTTCAGTAACATTAATCATGTCAAAATGATACGTAGATATAGTTGTGGGTTCGGCTGCATATCACATTCACACGTCAGAACTGTTAATTCTTGAAAAATTACAAAGTTTGTCCTTTTAAGTATCCTAAATTATGGAATAAGTCTTTTTTAAAAATGACTTTCACTCTTTATTCTTTACATAGATTTTTTGCCTCAATTTTGGTCCTTTACATTAACAAACGTGACGTTTTTCAGTTAACTCATGGTCTCACCCCATGTGCATTTATTTTGGTCCTTTACACTAAAATTGCATGTTTTTGAAAAAATATGAAAGTAGACAAAAGTTAACAATATGTTAAGAATCACGTAATGTATTATTATCGTTTGCTATGAATATGACACATAAAACGTTAGTCTATGTTTCTCTCCATTATGTTTGGTCATCTTTTATGCATTGTGTGTAAGATACGAGGGTTTTAACATATTATTAGTTCTTAAAACAAATATAATAAATTTGAATTACAGATCCAAATTCAAAGGCTTCTGAAACTTTAAGGCCCATTAAATATTTCATTAGGTTATCGGCCTGAGTCTGTAGATCACATCACTGATCACACTTACCCATTTTTATAAATCTGTCAGTTTTAAGGCCCATTATAATAACAATAAAATGAAGATGTCTCAACTCTCATGTGTGTGTTTTAAAACTTAAAATATCTCTATTATTATTATTATTTTTAAATAAAGTTTCCGTTATCCAATATCCATAAGCCCACAACGGTCATTAAATTGCACTTGAACCAGCCAGCCGCTCAAACCAAAATGCATTCATATTACAAATTAGCCGACGTTGTCATCGATGTGACCATTTTCCGGCGCATGGGACCCACGGGATGTGTCTACACGATGGTATGTTACGTTTTGTGGCACGTGGACCGCCTAATGTTCCAAGACCATACATTTGTTACTGTTTTAATATGAGTTGTTCGGAAAGTCACTGTTTTTTGACCACATGCAACACATGGGCAAAAAATAAGTTTTAAGTCTTAAATAATGGAACAGAAGAAAATCTTTTCTTAGCGGTACGTTGTATAATCAAGATCGTAGCTTGTACACATGATATTTAATTAATTTTATGGATAACGTCTCTTATTCTTGATAGAGGTATGAACTTTTCATAGTATAAACCAAACGGGTAGTGGTGGACCCAAGAAATTTATTCATAGGGATCAACTAGGATTTTTACACCATTATACATTTATACTTATACTATTAAGAAAAAAAACTTGCAGGGTACGATTGACCCCTGTACAACAAGAATAGGTCTGCCCTGCAAAGGGTTGGTACGTGTTACGGATTTGCAAGTTGAGTTGCTTAATTTATTTATTAAAAATACGTGTCTTATGACATTAGTTAATCGATTTGGTCGTTACCGTCAAAATATAACTAATAAAGAGAAATTGAAATGTGTGTTCTATAATTCAATTGTAATACTTTTATACACATTTTATTTTTGGTGTAAGTTTGTAATTTAACGTATTAGTTTGTATATAAAAAGTAACAAAAAAAAAGGTTGGCCGTGTTAATCAGTCCGTGTTCATGTCAACTTTGCTATCCATGTGTTGATTGAGTTCATGTGTCTAGCATGATATTCGGGTTGATGTCATGTTAAGGGTTCATGTCATATTTGAGTTTTCGTTAAATTTTCGTGTTCTTGTTGGTTTATAGGTTTATAAAGGAAAGATTAAAATTAAAAGCCACAATTTTGTTGAAATTATAAGACAAGCATGCTATTCTTATACGGTGTTATTAATTGAAATTAACTTCAAAATCATGTCAATTAATAGTTGAAAAATAACAATTATATCTCTAAGAATGATAATATATTCTATTTCAATCTTTATTTTAAGATTTCTTTTATATAATTAAACTGTTTTTATACAACTATACGGGCCTTAAAAAATTAAGGGCATCAGAGCATCTTAATATGCTGACAGCAGTTTCATACATAATTAAGAACACTCTTATCTCTAAGAAAGATAATATCTTTTATTTCATCTTTACTTGTAAGATTTTTTAAAATATAATTAAACGATTTTTATACAAATATGCATGCCTTAAAAAATGAAGAACAACCATGACAGAGAGGTAGACATGGATCAAAGCATCTTAATATCTTACTATGCTGACAGCAGTTTCATACATAAATTAAGAACAACTAAGATATTTAAGACTGACTAAGATATTTAAGATTCTAGCTCAAAATTAAAATATTCTTAAATCATATTAAACAAAACGAAATTAAGCCATTATTATGATCGTGATCTTGCATGTATAAAATTAACATGTATATTAAATTTGATATATAAATTAAAAGAATAAAAATGTGAGTAACTTGCTCATTTACGTTACACTTTTTTTAATAAAACGATATTTACTATGCTAACTTGGTGAATTAGGGGTTTTAACTTTTAAATATTAGGCATAGATTGAAGCATGTTAATTTAACAAAAATACAAGATTAATCGATTAGGTATTTACTTCATGATTTCCAAAAATATTGAACATGTGAATAAAATCTTGGTATTTTTTTTATCTTATTTTAAACATTATACACATTAGAAAAAAAAGAACAGTGTCAACCAATTTTCAAAATGTGATCTGTCCATGACGAATGTGGCCATGTAATGGTGAGACTATTGCTATCCATGCTTCAATTATTGCACTCAGTTTTAAAACTATCACACCTTCCAAATCAATTATAATTTCAATCTTTATAAATATATCATTTTAATGTGCAAAAAATGTTGTATTTAATAATTTATAACTTAGAGCATTTCAATTACACCTCCATTCGATCACCATCCTCTCCCATGTCTTCAATTGTTAATTTTTAAATCTAAAATTGCATTGCATCTAATCTGTATTTTTTCTTCACTAGCCCTAAATTATCCATAAATTATATAAGACAGCTTCAAATTTTTTTCATATGTTAAAATTTATTATTCATCATCTATCAAATTATATGAGTTTATAAAAAGTAAAAAAATACTAATAATAATATAAGTGTTTGTAATCAAGAAAAATTGAAGTATGAAATGAGATTTTTATTTTGTATTAATATTCATCATCTATCATACTTTTATTTATTTTTATATTTTGAAACTGATTCTTTTTATCAAAAAAATATTGTAGTCAATAGAAACATGATTTACCATGAGCTCAAAGTTCAAAAATAGACCGTTTGAGAGTTGACAATATACAACTAGAACATTAGGTTATGTTGTGGTCATGTATCCTTCAAATCTTATGATGAAACTTCTCTTTATTTTTTTTATCATGTACATCTTAAATGACTTCATCGAATCAAAACCTTCAAAAACCTACCCCCCCCCTCTTCAAAAAATAAATAAAAAAAACTTAAACCCCCCTCTCCCACCCCTAAAAACCTAAACACGGGCAAAACATTTTAGTTTTTTTTTTACTCTTTTAGTTTGATTTGTATTTGAGTTATGATAAAATTTTTTGAATTTTATATTTAGGGATTTTTTTTCTAACCATTTAAAGGGTACACATCTTTTTCACTTTTCTCATTTTTATGACCCTTTGTGTTTTAATCTCTATCGAAAGTTTGGTGTTGCAATGAGTACAAAAAGTTCCAAGTAAGGACCAACATTTGAAAGGGGGCCAAAATTAAATAGTGAAAACCGGGAATTTGGGCTTCATTATTTGATATGATATCAACCACCAAGTTCTCGTGACCTATCATTCTGTCGCTCTAAGAAGACAAGTTGGCTTAAGTAGTGTTTAACAAATTCATGATTATATTAACGGGTAACCACCTTACAGCTAAAATGTATTGGTAAAAGTGCATAAAGTTCAGTTAATGATTAATGATTGATTATGTTTGGTAAGGTTTTGTTTTTTAATGTTGAATTAAGTTTTCATTATCATAAAAAGAAATGTCAAGGCAGCAAACTAGTATACATAGATAGGGGACTAAATGATTAATACACATTTGGTTAAAAACAATGGAAACAAGAATAAGTCGGTTGGTTTAGTCACTAGGCAGTTTAAGGTTTTGATACTTTGACAATTTTGACGGTTCAGCCTGTTTAAAACTTAAAATCGGTCGTGTAAACTGAAACGATCATATAAGCCTAGTTATTGATGTATGTATATTCTTTTCATTTGTGGAATATGTAGTTATGTAATCTAATTGTGATCCATTTTTATCAATTTTAATATTTTTAAACAAACTAATGATTTTGAGAAAATTTAACCTTTAAAACACCAGGTTGGAATTTGGATCCTCTCAATCAAACCCGCCCAGTGGGTTATATTATTTTTTGATATCTTCAATATTTTCAGTTCTGTTATAAACGTGTGGATAATATATGCATGTGTCGAGCATCAAATTTCAACTCCACTTATATGGAATTGTCTCCTGAAGAGGTAGGTCCCAGCAGAGCCCAGTTGGACCCGCAAGACTCACCTTGAACAGGGACGTCTGCGCGATGACCAACTGCTCCAGCAGGACCCACCATGCTCAAAGAACCTTACGCGCAGTACGCCAGCTGTACCCGCAGGGAAAGCCTCCCAATGGTGAAGTACCCCGCCTGTTCCCGCAGCTGCGGATACAAGCCATCAGGGAAGGCTACCCGCACTAACAGCAAGGCTACACGCACAAGGCATTCGTTACTTCAGTTGTCACATGAAGGAATGAGCAAGGCGGGAACACTCCCGCCTAAATGAGCCAGTCCGTATGCTTCTGGAAGGTCTTTCGTACTATACCTACTAAGGTATGGGCGGAACAGACAGTTTGACCAGAGCAGCCCATGAACTAATCACAGGGTGACAGCTCACCGACAACAATACGAGGAGGAGCACCCTCTAGTACTGTTTGTCACTATTAGCCGCTGCCTACTCACCAACCCTCATGATGGGATGTGCGCAGCCTACAGTTGGTGGAACAATATACAGCCGACCTTATTACTGTTGGCCGTAACCTATCCACCAACCAGCATGGCCTGTGCATAGTCCACTGTTGGTAGAACAGGAATACTATTCAGCCGGCTGTACCTGCTTGGAAACCTACCTTCGGCTATAAATACTCCAACACCTTGGAATGGTAAGGACATCATCTGATATCTCAATCTTATCTAGCAATCTCTTAATATACTCATATTCAGAGCAATCTAGTCTGATTCTCACGCCGGAGGGTGGTCACAAGGAGGAACCCCCCCCTTCTCAGTGACGAGCTTACGGTCTGTTTTGCAGGTCTCCTGAAGAACAACCTTCTCAGCTAGATCTCATCCGTGGGAAACATTACTTAACCCCCAGATTATCTATAATCTGTCCAGGGTTCACTTAGTGTTTTTTCATTGGCGCCAGCCTTCCCTGATGTCCAGGGTTCACTTAGTGTCCAGGGTTCACTTAGTGTTTCTTCATTAGCGGAAAGCCTTTGGTTCTCCTCCCGGATGGCCCGCGCCTGAGCAACTTCTTTAAGGCGAGCTGCTTTTAACTTGTCGTTTTCACGACAAAGCAGCTCGACGCGCGGCTGCATCCGAGCAAGGAGAACCCGAAGCTCATTGGTTAGCCTACCCTCCTGGTAGCTAGCCATGGCTTCCCCCAACGCACCACTAGGAGCAGCGTGACGAGCCCATTCCACGCACTCCACAGGGGTGCGAAGGGTTGTTCCTCGGCGAATGTTCCATCGTGGAACATACACTTCATTGGAATCCGACACTGCAAAAAACAAAAAGCAGTTAGGAAAAGATGATAAAAAATATATGTAGAAAAATGGGCCAAAAGAACCCTACGCACCTGTAGGGTCAATTACAGGCCGATAGCCGCCGAACCCATCACCTGAACCCAATGGAAATCCATCCAAGAGGTCAGGCAGATGGGAAGGTGGCGGAGAGATGCGAGAAGCCCCACGCGTACCTGATGGACCGGCCGTCGTTGCCGATGGTGGGGGCATGGTTGCAGCCGCCGTGGTCGCCACCCGCGGTCGCTGCCGCATAATCCGCAGCAATAGTAACCGCCGGCTCTGTGAAGGATGCTGTAAAAATCGCACTCACAGCCGGCGGTGACGTCATCTCGGCTGGAACAGTCGGCTCAAAGGAGTGAGCAACTGATCCAGCGGAAGCAGGCGCAGGCGCCTGGGTCGACGCCTCAGGTAGGCTGACCAAGCCTACCGTCATTGGCGGAGAGGTACTACTAGGCGCTTCACCCTGGAATGCGCCAACATCCACGCCTGCGTAAAGAAGAAAAGTGTTAAAACAGATAAAGCTATGAAGATAAAAGCTAAAGGAAAGTTGTACTTACGGGTTTTCTTGAGCCTAAAGGTACGGAGAGGCGGGGACGGACCCGATGGAGCCGGCCTCTTTGCGCCGGTCACCGTCGTCTTCTTTGGCTCTCCGGAGGTGACAGTCACAACCTCCGGAGCAGTGGTCTTACCACCACCGGGATTCCCCGCCACCTCTTCGCTCTCGGTCTCCGAATCAGACCGAGGCGCTGGATCGGCAGTGGAGGCCTTCTCCTTCCCCTTCCCGCCGGCAGCCTTCTTCTTCCGCACCAACGGAGGACCATCTGCGGATTCCTCATCAGAACATACGATTAGAGGAATTCCAGCAGAGGTTTCAGCATTGAGGGGTCGAGGGGCGAAGAGCGCCTTACCTGGCCGACGGGCGCTAAGGATCTCATGGCCTAGCGGATAGACCTCCACGAACCGATCCGCCGTTTGTTCTAGGATGGACAACTCGTTCTCATCTAGAGCGCGAGTACCCATCCGTGCGGGACCGTCAGCCTCCCGCGGGTTCAGGAGCGACTGCAGGTTGTTCCCCTCTGAAATAGACAGGAAAAAAGTTAGAAGAAATTCAAAATCAACAAAAGGGAAAAAGGCATACCGTAAGGAACAGAGTTCGAACCGTATTCGAGGACGATCGGAATCTTGCGCGCATCAGCCTCCTTCCACACCCGGCTCATCCCCAGCATCACCATCCCGGACTCCGCAAACCGGTAAACCGGAGATTGGACCCGAGATATCTTGGCAAACCATTCCGCCTCCTGGTAGCTGGAGGCGTGAAGGCTGGGAAGTGCCTGCCCGTTCTTGAATTTCATAGCAATGGGGATGGCACGGGCGGATATGAAGAAAAACTCCCTCTTCCACGCGCGAAGACTGCGCTCGGTCGCACAGATCTTTAAACCCTTAATCCGGGTTGTCAACGTGTACCACCCCTGGATGCACCTCCAAGTGTAGAAGGTCATCAGGCGGTCAACATAGGGCTCAACTCCCAGTATCCGGCACACCCACTCAAAATGGTGAATCTTGGCGATCGCCATGGGGTGCAACTCGGTCAAATGAACACCATGCCTCTCAAGGACACGGTAAACAAACTTTGTCAATGGGAACCTAAGATTCCCATAGACAAAGAATGCTGCATAAACCCCGATCTTGCCTCGGGGGGCATCGTACACGGTCTGATGGGGTTCAGGAAACTCAGGCTCGAGAGACTCGAGCATGAACTTCCTGACAACATACCGGTACAGATCGCCAGGAAGAGCACACTGGCACTCACCAGCAGTACTCCTGTCGTCAGCTGTAGAATCGATATCACGAGACATCTTGTAAAAGAAGAAAACGATTTCGGGAGAATGCTTGCCTGAAAAGGATAAGTATTCGCCGGAAATCGCAAAGAAGATGAAGAAGAGTGAAAGTGTGGATTACAAATAACCCTCTCCCCCTTTATATACTAATCGCAATTAATGCGATGAAATTAATGCGGAAGAAAGAGAAAACGAAGATGCAATGAAACTATGACACGTGGCAAAAAACAAGCTGGCAACAGCTGTTGACAGGACGCACACCATTAATTTCGCGGCCACGCGCCCGAAAAATCGCGCCCACGCGCCTGAAAAAGCGTCTGGAATGACCATGTACTGTCACGTCGCCATAACTTCCTGCACGTCCTGACACAGTCAGAAGAAACCGTCGCACGACGTTTCAGATGTTTGGACTGTTCCTATCTTTCTACCAACTCTTCGAATTTCAAAAATTCAAAATTCAAAAAGATTCAAAAGTGAGCGGGAAAATACCCCTTACCTTGGCAACCAAGTAACCGTAAGACGGATGCGGGTACAGTGTTAAGGCAAAACCCTTCACATACCTAGCACCCGCAGGGAATTGAAGCCAAGAATAACTTGGCAACCAAGTAACCATCAGACGGATGCGGGTACAGTGTCAAGGCAGAACCCTTCACATACTTAGCACCCGCGGGGAATTGACGCCAGGAATACCTTGGAAGTAAAGTAACCGTAAGACGAGTGCGGGTACAGTGTCAAGGCAAAACCCTTCACGTACTTAGCACTCTGCAGGGAATTCAAACCAAGAAGGATCTTCTGGGCCACGCTTGCGGAAACGTGAATAACATTCCCGCACGACGGGAACGTCGAGAACTATATTGTTTGAAACTCCAAGATGGAATTGGTGGTTTTAACATAAATGATCACTATGTCGAAAACCACCAAAACCTCATGGAGAATCCACACAATTGGGACTCAACACTCCTGACGCGCGAGGAGGTTACAAACCTACCCGCTTCACTCCCAAAGATCAAGCAGAAAACTCGGGAATTTCTGCGTGACATCAGGAAAACCGTGGGATGAATCACCACGGAAAACCGAAAAACTAAACCCTTTTCAAAACCCCTTGCTAAGTCCAAAAGTTCACCTCACTTATTAATAATTCATGAGAAGAACATTGGACTGGGGGGACTTGAAGAGGTAGGTCCCAGCAGAGCCCAGTTGGACCCGCAAGACTCACCTTGAACAGGGACGTCTGCGCGATGACCAACTGCTCCAGCAGGACCCACCATGCTCAAAGAACCTTACGCGCAGTACGCCAGCTGTACCCGCAGGGAAAGCCTCCCAATGGTGAAGTACCCCGCCTGTTCCCGCAGCTGCGGATACAAGCCATCAGGGAAGGCTACCCGCACTAACAGCAAGGCTACACGCACAAGGCATTCGTTACTTCAGTTGTCACATGAAGGAATGAGCAAGGCGGGAACACTCCCGCCTAAATGAGCCAGTCCGTATGCTTCTGGAAGGTCTTTCGTACTATACCTACTAAGGTATGGGCGGAACAGACAGTTTGACCAGAGCAGCCCATGAACTAATCACAGGGTGACAGCTCACCGACAACAATACGAGGAGGAGCACCCTCTAGTACTGTTTGTCACTATTAGCCGCTGCCTACTCACCAACCCTCATGATGGGACGTGCGCAGCCTACAGTTGGTGGAACAATATACAGCCGACCTTATTACTGTTGGCCGTAACCTATCCACCAACCAGCATGGCCTGTGCATAGTCCACTGTTGGTAGAACAGGAATACTATTCAGCCGGCTGTACCTGCTTGGAAACCTACCTTCGGCTATAAATACTCCAACACCTTGGAATGGTAAGGACATCATCTGATATCTCAATCTTATCTAGCAATCTCTTAATATACTCATATTCAGAGCAATCTAGTCTGATTCTCACGCCGGAGGGTGGTCACAAGGAGGAACCCCCCCCCTTCTCAGTGACGAGCTTACGGTCTGTTTTGCAGGTCTCCTGAAGAACAACCTTCTCAGCTAGATCTCATCCGTGGGAAACATTACTTAACCCCCAGATTATCTATAATCTGTCCAGGGTTCACTTAGTGTTTCTTCATCTCCTAAATAATTGTTTTCAATAATAGTTTTGGTAGTATAAATATTAATTAAAGTAAAGGGAAAATTACACGAAAACAAGTAGAAGGAAGACTTTGCTATCTACTGCCTTTATTTCTTTCTTTATAATTCATTAGAATTCAAAGATTACACCACTAATCTTGTTATAATTAAGGTGTAATATTATAACAAGTTCACGTCTTTGTTTATTCAAAAATATTAATCCAAATATGGGCGGATCCAAACACATAGGTGTATCCGCCTATGTATTTACAAACCTGCTCATTTTTAACCTTTCCGAGGGTATTACATTGTCTTCTTAGGGGGTGTTTGGTAGAGGGAATTGAGGGGTGAGAAATGGAATTGGAAAGAATTCTCATGTTTGTTTATGAAAGAAAGAGGTGAGAAATGGAAATAAACCATTTCCATTTCTCTGATTTCGTTTCTCTAAAAAAAGCGGAGAAATGGAAAGAATTCTCCCTGCTGTTCGATCTTTCTATTTGTATTTCTATTTCTATTTGGACTGCATCCCCAATTTTTCGATCACCAAAACCCTAATCGCAATTCAATTTGCCTTCTTCTGGATCCGTTTTGAATCCGTCGGATCCTATCACATACGCATGAGGTAATCTTCAATTTCTTATTATTTTCCAGATCAAATTGCAATTATGTTCACCTGAATCAAGTTAATTCTCGATCGATTATGCTCACCTGAATGAATTGTGAAATAGGATAGAAAATAATGTTCATCTTGTTTGTATCGATCTGTTATAATATTATTGTTATGTGATTTATTATTATTACAGTGACAGCTTCTCGAACTAAAGATGGTGAAGCTGACAATGATTGCACGTGTCACTGATGGCCTTCCGTTAGCCGAAGGACTTGACGACGGTCGCGATTTGCAGGATGCAGAGTTCTACAAACAGCAAGTTAAAGCATTGTTTAAGAATCTTTCGAGGGGACAAAATGATGCATCCAGGATGTCCGTTGAAACCGGCCCTTATGTTTTCCAGTATCCTACATTTGCCCTAACTTGTTTAATATCATGATTGCGTGTTCATATTCGTTCGTTAAGCTATTATAGGATAAGCGAACGGTTCACGAACACCTAACCCGAACGGAATTTTTTGTTCGTTAAGAAATTGGATTTGTTTGTGAACGGTTCACAAACACAAACGAACAAACACAGACTGGCTACTCACGGTCTTGCTACCAAGTTTGTGCTAGTTTTTTTTAGCATTCCTTTTCGTACGCTAATTTTCATATAAAATGCTAAATCATATGCATTAGGTTCCTTAACTTATGTAATCAGTTATATTATTGAAGGGTGTGTTTGTTATTTAACAATGTGTGATCGTGCTTATCCGAAGAAACTTGCTTTCCAATATCTTGAAGATCTTAAGGATGAATTCGAGCGTGGTTATGGAAATCAAATTGAAACTGCTGCAAGACCGTATGCTTTCATAAAATTTGGTAAGATATTACTTGTTTTTTGTTTCATTTTGCTTTTTTTGTTATTATGGTATTGTGCTTAATTGCTTCTTTTTAATTTGTTGAATAGATACATTTATACAGAGGACTAAGAAACTGTACCAGGACACAAGAACTCAGAGGAACATTTCTAAGTTGAATGATGAACTTTATGAGGTTCACCAAATTATGACTCGTAACGTACAAGAAGTTCTTGGCGTTGGTGAAAAATTGGACCGTAAGTTCGTTTCTTTATTTTTAATTAGTAGTAAAATAATCGTTAAACTAATATGTGTATAGTCAGATATTGCATGTTTTTGGGTTTGGAAGTAGTAAAGCATAGTGAAATTAAGTGTGATGTTTAGTTTCTGATTATCTTATATGTTATAGTATTTTATCATAAAATGTCATTATAAAATTGGTCAAAATGTTGTGCTTTTATAATGTGACACCTTGTTTATAAAATAATTTTGAGGAAGTGGTTAATTAATTGAGATTGTTGAATTGTTAACTTATGCAGAGGTCAGTCAAATGTCAAGCCGCTTATTTGATTGGTAAAGATGTTGAGATTGTTGAATTGTTAACTTATGTATCACTACGAAAAAACTGTTCAAAGCAGCTCATTTGATTGGTAAAGATGTGGATCTAGGACGTTCTTTTCTTGTGTTGACAATAGAAGAGAAAATTGAGATGGTCGAGTTGTATACCGATGGTTCAATGGGATAGTTGTGTACGGTTGAAGTATGTTTTGTATGTGAATTGGTTTTAACTATGGTTGATGTTTTTTGCTTAAAAACTATGTTTTGTATGTGAATTGGTTTGATCAATGCATATTTTGGTTGGAATTTATGCATCTTTTTATATGTTTTTTATTTTTTAATAAATATTTGTTATGAAAAAAATACTTGTGCTAATGATAAAGTTGATATAATTCTCTGTTTATTTTCTATGTACCAAACAAGAGAAATGATTCTCAGCTATATTTCTCTACTGAAATCTCTGTACTACCAAACAGAACAGTCAATTCTCATTGTCCAGACCAATTCCCTTTCTCTGCAATTCCATTTCTCTATTCCATTTCTCTACAATTCCATTCTCTGTACCAAACACCCCCTTATGGTATTGCTAAATCTTCCAACGGTATTACTGTCATGAACCTTCTACCGTCTCCTACATGTAACATAAAAGTTTATTTTTAAGGTTCATATATTATTTGAATCCAAATCAATAAAACTTTTACAGAAGAACACTCTCACTCTCTTCACATTCTTTCATTTGAGACCACACGTATTTACTATGGAAAATAATATTAGCCTCTCACTCTCTACCCCACCACGCTACAGCCACGTCGACGTCGGTAAGGTTGATTCACTGCATATGGTCTTTTAAAAAAATATATTCCTATAAAATCAACTCCTATATCTTGTAACTTTATATGTTAGTTACAATAAAGCTAAAATAACATAATCATAATGTAATGTGGATACGTGTAGTATTTGCATGCATACTAACACGTGTCTATTCATACGTTTCTCGTATGTTCTAAACCACGATGCATCGTAAGCCGTTACTAACAACATTATCGAAGGTCACATATAAAAAAGAAAACAAATATAATAAAACATGGGGACCAAACTTAAACTCTTTGGACTGTTTCATAGTTACATTGCACCCACTCGTTAAATACCCGTTGCACATTTAGCACCCTTCTTGTTAAGGTGAATTTCCAAAATGTCTGTATTACTTACCATTTTATTTATTAGACAGATACGTGTAGTTAACTTTTTATTTTCCCCAAAATTAGTCACACAAACACGAGTGGATCTCATTACTTTATTATGTTGGTGAACGTTGTGTTCATAGCTTATCACAAGTCTATCACATGTCCCAATATGAGCGAATGCATCGAAACTAACACGAGTGAGCCCATCATGTGTTCTAATATGAGCAAATCCGTATATGTATTTACAAACCTGCTCGTGTTTGAACTTTTTTGACTGTATACCACTGTTTTCTAACGGGCATCTTCCAATGATGATTTTAAATCTTCAAATGGTATTACACCATCTTCCGACTGTGTTACTTCAAGGCCGACTCTGAGAAGACGAAAATTCTTTTGGTCTCAAGTAGAATGACTATATTGTTGGGTTTAAATGATCTAATTGTTAAACGAGCATACTTGGTTATGATTTGAGTCGTGTAAAAAACTTTTGTATAAAAGTAGGCTTAAAACATGTTCCAAATGAGACTAGAACCCACAACCTCCTAGTTGTGGGTCATAACCCTTTGCCACTAAACCAAATTAGTTGTTATGGAATTGAGTTTAAACATTAAATATACATATTATTTTTCATAAAAACACATATATATTAAAAATAAAATTGGGCCTAACGGCCTGTCGGGCCGGAGGCCGTCGACCACCTAGCTCTGACGGTATTATTATATCTTCCTGTGATATTAGTAACTCTTCCTATTGTATTAACATCGTTTTCCGGCTCTATTACCAAAACAAACACACGGGGAGTTTTTATTGAATTTAACCACCGCCATCCGCTCGTCTAACACCGTCGCCGTGTCGCTAATCAAATGACCAAATAAAAACTAGCATGGGCATTTTGGTAATTTTCCCTACTTATTATCCACCCAATCCTTCCTTTATATACAACCACCCTCATCTCTAATCACTCCACCATCTTATTCTTCCATCACCATCACCACCACCACCAGCTAATAATAATAATAATAATAATAATAATAATAATAATAATAATAATAATAATAATAATAATAATAATAATATCCTCTCTACAACCATGACAAAAGATGTACCGGAGCAAGGCTCGTTCTCCGCCAAGGACTACCACGACCCACCACCGGCACCGTTGGTGGACCCCAAAGAGCTAACACAATGGTCTTTCTACCGAGCATTAATAGCTGAGTTCATTGCCACACTTCTCTTCCTTTATATTACCGTCTTAACCGTTATCGGCTACAAAAGCACAACTGACCCGGCCTTGAACGCGGACCAGTGTGGTGGCGTCGGTATCCTCGGCATCGCGTGGGCCTTTGGTGGCATGATCTTTGTTCTTGTTTACTGCACCGCGGGTATCTCCGGTAAGTTTTCAAAATTACAAAATTAACCATGGTTATGTAAGTTTTAAATGTACCCCTAAGGGTATTAAAGGACACGTGTCATGGGTATTAACAGCCCCTATACGTGGGAAATGACTAGTCTCCTTTTCGTCAACCCAAAAATAACCTTGAAAAATGGGACCGGATAAGGGTAAATAGGTACTTTTAGCACCCGTTTTTTACTTTTTATCGTTGGTAAATAAGTAACTGGTTGCGTCGCTGACATATTATTTTTGTAAGCTAAAGTTTCTTTTTTCGGTTTATCTTATTTTAACCGAAAACTTTTAGATCATGTTACTATAGATAAAAAAGTAACTCTAAATAAGTAACTGTTTGCGTCAATTATATAGTTTTGTGAGCTAAAGTTTCTTTTTTTGGTTTCTCTTGTTTCAACCGAAAACTTTAGATCACATTAATATGTTAATATAGATAAAGCTCCTAAACCAACTGGTAAAATATCAAATTTGTGAACTATACTATACTAGTTCACAAATATCAAATTTGTGAACTATACTATATGTTTATATATATACTATTTACTATTTGCCTTTTCCTTTACTGTTTGTATAACATAGTGTACAATGTATGTGCAGGAGGTCACATTAACCCAGCGGTGACATTTGGTCTATTTTTGGCTCGTAAAGTGTCATTGATCCGAGCCATTATGTACATGGTGGCTCAATGCTTAGGAGCCATTTGTGGTGTGGGCTTGGTCAAGGCCTTTAACAAAAGCCTTTACAACCGGTACGGTGGAGGAGCCAACGAGCTAGCAGCTGGCTACAATAAAGGCACCGGACTAGGCGCTGAAATCATTGGCACATTCGTCCTTGTTTACACCGTCTTCTCGGCCACTGATCCCAAGAGGAGTGCCCGAGACTCACATGTTCCCGTACGAATTAACACGATCTTTTTTACTTTGCGTACCGATGCATTTTGATACTAATTAAATTTGGACGTGTTTCTGATTGAGTTTGAAAACAACTTATTGACTTATTAGTTTTTTTAAAAAGTTATTTTGAGAAGACAGGATTTAAGATTTTTTAAAAACAACCTTTTAACACTTTCAAAAATCTAAAATAAAAGGGACTTTTGTGTTTGCCAAACACTTTTTTAAATTATTGGTTTTTAAAAAAATTAATAAGCCAATAAATTGTTTTCAAACTCAATCCAAAAAATGCTCTTAATTTATACTTGGGTTTGGTTTTAGGTTTTGGCGCCACTTCCGATCGGGTTTGCGGTGTTCATGGTGCACCTTGCTACCATTCCAATCACTGGAACCGGTATCAACCCGGCCAGGAGTCTTGGAGCTGCGGTTATCTACAACAAGGACAAGGCGTGGGATGATCAGGTAATTCATTAATTATCATACTTCAATCATTTATTTAAATAATAGTTATAAGACATGAATTGTCACATACGATATAGTGCACATGTTATGTTTTCTTTATTTAACTTATCACATAAGTGATATGATAAAATGGGTACCTTAATTTAGCGAATCCCTTTATTAAATAACGTGTCCTTTTTCCAAACTTTGTTGCCCTTCCGTTTTTCGTACAATTTACCATTTTTTTTAACGGCAAAGTGTAACTGGTTGTTGGGGGACTTTGAAAGGCTTACCGTTGGCATGCATGGTAAAATAAAGTTCAAATCCATCTTTCAATAGTGTTGCCCGCATTTCATAGCGCTCAC
This sequence comes from Bidens hawaiensis, assembly GCF_021521415.1. Classification (NCBI taxonomy): domain Eukaryota; kingdom Viridiplantae; phylum Streptophyta; class Magnoliopsida; order Asterales; family Asteraceae; genus Bidens; species Bidens hawaiensis. Next base: position 212,098 of record NW_027493821.1, read on the forward strand.
ATGAGCTAGGAATCGAATTTGAAGAACAGTCTAGAGGAAACTCTTAAAAATTTACTATTCTTCAAACCAACAATTTTATTTTCAATTATTTGGGCTTTATAATAATAAAATAGTACGCTTTTCAAATATGTGGGTTGTACAAGGATACAACACATGGTACAACTAGTGAAAGTAACATTGTGCAATGTGAGTTGTAGTTAATCCTGAGGTTGTGTTTGGTCTTTTTGCAGTGGATATTCTGGGTGGGACCGTTCGTGGGTGCAGCGATTGCAGCCTTCTATCACCAGTTTATATTGAGAGCAGGTGCAGTCAAAGCTCTTGGTTCTTTCAGAAGCAGCTCCCACGTTTGAGATTTATCAATTGTTGTATTTTTAATTTTTAATTAAAATGTATTAGTATTTATGTTTGAATTTATGCTTTTGCCCCCATTTAGTTGAAACTGACGTTGTATGGATTGGATAGAAGAGCAATGAGTGCAGTTTCGTCCTTTTCTTCTTATTTGGGAAAAACTTGTTTAAAACTCAACCCTCAAAACTCGAAATCCAAATCCAAAATGTTAAATCCTCTTAAGCAAGGGCGGATATGGTGTTTTAAGCGAGTTAAATTTTTTATTTTAGAGTTATACATGCGTTAAAATTCAGAGCATCCCCTTGTAAAATTTCACAATTACCCCATTGAACTTTTGAAATCGAATCAAATGAAAATTCAAATCCCACTCATAAGAAAACCATATTAGATATTTATACATTTTCAAATATAAATTAAATACGAGTAACATTCAATTAAAACACTAATTTTATATACTTAAGCTCAATTTTCAAATGTTAACCATGTTCATTGACCAATGTCTAAATGTTAACCTTACATGGTTTAGGCCCAATGTCCAAATAATGTTTAAGCCACCGGACGTCGATCGGCTGAAATTTGGCTATAATTCCGATTAATGAACACGGGCTAGGAAGTTAGGTATGGCACTCCACCACTAAAGCACTAATTTGTCAATTGATAATGAGTTTTAGTTTATCTGGTTAGGACTAGGGTTTGAAAGTTGCAAGTTACGAACTTTAGATTGAATATTAGAATGATTGAAAATTTAAAAATTGTTTGTATGAGTAGTTAATGTTGATTAGAACATTGAATACTTAATATATAGCGACCCGATCTAATCTAACCCGACTCAAACCGGACACAGAAAATTTATTATATAGCAAAAGGCAAACGGCCCCTAAGATTTTCGTGAAAAAAAAATAATTTAGGTGCTCCGAAGGACACCCTACATCGAAGATTTCGATTGCCTTAAGGTAATTGTTTAATCTATTTCAATCTATCACTTTACAGATTGTTCCACTTTTGATGCGAACCACAAATTACTCCTCAACCACTTCAATATACTGTGTTGAAAATAATATCATGTTATGGTGATGGTGCATGTGGGGTGATCATACACCCTTGTCACGTTTTTGTCTTGTTTCATTTTATTGTCATGTGTACAATTTTTTTATAATATGGTATACGAAATGGAACTGACATTTGATTTGAAATAACAAGAAAGAAATATATTTAGAATTGTGATTTAGAATGGTATTAATATTCTAAGTCTTACACTTCAAGCATTTTTTAAAGTCGCATCAGATAATATATACAAATTTGATTCATATGCTAATTGAAAACGATAACCTTAACCAGAGCACTGGGTCGTCGGTTCAACCATCACTCGTCAAGTTGTCAAAAGCCAGCCTGTACAACCATCCATTGCGAAACGTACCAACATGGGTTGTAGTTTCAAGTCCAAAGGTTTTCATCCGATTTAACAATGTTGGTTATAGATGAGAGTATGATACATAATACATATTTGCGGGACATATAGGAGTTTTAGTAAACATTTGTATGAACTTAATAAATGTATAAAATACTTGTGGGGCTACAATTGTAATTAAGTGAAAAGAAAATATATAATAGTTGACGTGTAATTTATGACATTTTTTAGTGTAAAAGTAAACTTTTTTATTTCTTAAATGTGATGTCTTTCATATTCAGATTTAACGGATTTAAAAGTTTTATTTATTACGAATCATATAGTTTCTTATTTCTATATCTGATTTGAGCCCAAATAATACGTAAGAGCAGGCCCAATTAAAATATTAAGTTCAAATCAAAGTCAAACTACCAACATTAGGAAAGTCCGTACTCCAAATTAGAGGTGCACAAAAAACCCATATTCGAAACCGGACCCGAAAAATACCCGAAACCGGTTTTTTTATACCCGGGTATTCAATACCCGAAACCGGAACCGACCCTACCCGTAGGGTATGGATAGGGTATGCTTTTTGAGCTCAATACCCGTACCCGGAACCGTACCCGATTTATACCCATAAATACCCGGAACCGGTCATACCCTATACCCATACCCGGTTATACCCGATACCGATACCAATTTTCTAATACCCGAAATAATACATGAGTTTCCATAATATATTTTTATGTTTACTTCACAACTTTTATGTTTAAGTTTTTTTAAAATGCATATTATTAAGTAAATATTTGTACTTAAGTGGATTTGTGGTTTTTGTAATATAGTTTAATTATTTTTATAAATTACAAAGCAAATTTAAATTTTAAACAAATTTAAAATGAATAAAAAAATTACAAATTCAAAACCGGGTATTAATACTCGGTCGTACCCGGACACATACCCGGTTCCAATACCCGGTTATACCCGAAACCGATCATACCCTACCCGGGTGCATAGCGTTGAGTTTTTCTCCCCAATACCCTACCCGAACCCTACCCGGTTTCTTCCAATACCCGATTTTCCAATACCCGATCATACCCGAAACCAGTCCATACCCGAACCCGGGTATTACAAAAAAACCCGATTTGTGCACCTCTACTCCAAATATCAATTAAATCGGTTTCAAAGGATTTTGGTATTAACCAAACTGATTATTGAGAATACATGGTCATGGTTCAAACTCATTTTGAAATGAAAAAGTGCTAGCCTTCTTTCCGGTTAGGTTAATAACCGAAAAGGTTAATCGGTAACCGGTTAGAAAAAACTATAAAAAAACAATTAAATTACTAAATATATAAAATAAACTCAATTCGTAGATATGTTCATATTTTATGTTCTCTCGATGTTCCGGTATAAGTTTTATTGAAAATAAAGTCGTATTCAAAGTATAATAACAAACCAAATTCATCGTTTGCGCATTCGCCACCACCTAGGTACATGGTACAATAATACTAATCAAATTTGTTTTCAAACTTTTGATTTACCCTCTTACATACTATTAATAATAAGCCTTTTAACTCATTAAGTATGTTATAATTCGTTTTTCTTTTCCAGATAACTCGCATTCGTTAATTTAAAATAATAAAAATTAAAGTCTAAATACACAGTTATGAAATATTTTTTTATCAGTATTTGAATATAAAAATAAGTATTTTTTGATATTATAAACTACAATTCACGTTTTTTTTACCGAAACCGAAAACCATAAAAATAAAATTCCAATATCAGTACTCGGCAAAAAAAAATGTGATAATATGATAATTTGCTAATTTTGGTTTTTATACTTTTAATTTCCTTGGGTTAAATAGTAAAAAGTGTATTTGAAAACACCAAAAGTTAGTTTTTAACATAATAACATGTGAACTTGATACATGACAAGTAATCACTTAATAGATACTTGACGGGTATGTGACCGTGGTATAACACGATATTATAATTGAGTATGGGGTAAAGGTAAAAATCATGAATAAACTGACAATCATGATAAAAAGTGAAAACGTGCCCCCTAATTTGTATAATTAAAGTCTAAGTAATTAGGCATGATTCCCACGATTTCTTGAAGAAAACGCCTGACACGCTACATGGAGGGACGTTTTTGGCCAGAAAACTCTCCGTCGTTTTTGAAGGTAGACATTGGGGCGCAAATGGAGCCCCATTTGTTTAACCAACCAATAATAGACCCTAAACTATCCTTTTCTTTAATTTATTAATTAATTTAGATATTATTTTAATTGTATTGTTTGAGTGAAATGAGAAAGTTTTATACATTTTTGTGAAGCAGTTTTTATTAACTTAACACTTAACAGTGACACAATGAGATGTTTTTCACTACCACTACGGATGCGGTTATTGTGATAATAAAAAAATATTGTCTTAATGATGTCATTTAACCTGATTAAAAGTCACAATTTTACTTCAGTGGATGTGGATGTGGATGTGGATGTGGATGTGGATGTGGATGTGGATGTGAATTCACATGTTCCCAACATGGAATGTCACGTCAACATCTTCATGATTTAAACACCAACTTTTACAACACTAAACTGAAAGCAAAGTCCACTTGTTCTTTTCCCCCTTAAAGTAGAGCGGATCCAATTCAAGTTTAAGATAGTAATATTCAGTCCTGATAATCATACACACACACTTGATCAATTAAGCTCTCAACAATGGCACCAATGATCACTACCTTCGTGTTCATCATCATTAAATCGATTTCTGTAATCTTCCATTTTGCTAGTGAAGAGTTACATGTTGCATACAGTCCTCTTGAAAATCCTTTTGAAAATAGCTATCTTCATCATTTTGGTGTACACCCATTGAGATCGCTTTATTGAGTTTATAGATTAAATCTGATGAAGGCTCGATAACTCTAATGACTGCATGGGCGAAGCTTCATCGTGGCCGGGGTGGCTCCGCCCCCCTGTTTTTTTTGCGCAGTAGTGTAAATTTACCTGTTTTCGGCCGAAAATTTGAGCTCGCCCCCCCTCGTTTGTGAAATTTTGTATGCATTTTGAGCTCGCCCCCTCGGTGCCTCAGTCCAAGCTTCGCCATTGAATGACCGACTCTTGTATGAAACATTACAACTGCGGAGGAATGATGAAGAAACGGGTCCAATAAAGCTTGTTTTATGATTAGTATAAATTTCTATTGTAGCATTTGATTTAATGTAGCTAGGTTTAAAATTTCAAGTTATTTGAATAGACATAAATATATTGGTTACGCTTTCTTTATTTTTTTAATAATTTTTTTTAGTTAATATGATTCTTTTTTTCACCGAAGATAATGAGTAGACTACTAGTCTACTATCATAATATATAAATAGAGGGTTTTCGTAATAGTTTGATGAACTTTAGATATGAACAAGCCGTTCCTATATATGTCCGGTTTGCTCTAAAAAACTGTGTAGGTTTGATGGTAAAGTGTAAAATTATTGATATTCAGGCACACATTTGAATTTCATGTTTGTTATAGATAATTACATGAAATATGTTGGTGTACACCTTATCTCCAGTCATCTCCAGTCATGAAAAAGTGGTTTGTCGTTCACGCTCTTTCAAACACTTTATAAACTTCAAAATTTATTGTAAAACCTCGTCTTTAAGTTCCAATATAAAATATTAATTTTTCGCAATATTAAAATTATAAACTTTTGTTGATAATAAAAATAATATAATAATAATAATAATAATAATAATCGACTGTACATTTTAAATCACTTATAGATACAACTATTTTCCCAAATCTTTGTATAAGTTAATTTATTTTCCGGGAAGAAAATGAAAATAAAATCCAATCACCACAGCAAGAAGCTTAAAGCACTTGAAAAGTGAAGTCATCATATTACAGTGCGTTAAAGTCTATATAAGAATCAACACAGAGATTATGAAAACCTCTTAGGAAAAAAACATGGCACCAATCACCGGCTTCTTATTCTTCATCTTCACCTTTGCTCGGATTCTCCTCAATCACGTCCCTCTTCGTAATGCTCATGATCTTCATCTTGGTCTTCTAAATCCTATCTGAATTCATGCCCAAAAACTCAGTTTACAGGTATTAGACCAATAGTGATAGTATAGATATGTATTATGGTGTTCTATATAAACATGTTATGTACGTTACCCAAATCTACATAACAATCTAATAAAGATGACATTATCCGAATCTATAGAACACCATAATAAAAATTCAGTTTCTAGACTTCCATGTTTGGGTACAAAAGTTTTACCACTTTAGTATTTTTTTTCCTTTTCATATTTTAGTTTAGTTTGATTATAGGTGCAATTTGTTTATCAGTAAGAGTGAAAATTGTGAAAATGAACTTAAATTTTGCTTGATTTTAGGTGATGCTTGTCTGGATTAATACTTGAAACATACGTGCCTGTTTACACTAACCACACCAGTAAAGATTTTTTTCTTTGTTCTTTGGTAATGAATTATCTATAAATTAATTAATTTTAATTTTTATATATTTTAATTTCTTGGGTAAACTAATAAGAAAAATATTTGAAAATCTAAACGAGTAGCCTACCTAATAGCTTGACGGACAATTCGTGATAGACACCGACATGTATCAAACCAGGTACACGACACAAACCGGGTATCAAAAAATACGAAGAAAACAATAAATGTGCTTTAACGGTAATAATAATAATAATAATAATAATAATAATAATAATAATAATAATAATAATAATACTTTCTTAATGATGTATCCTACTATCCTGATTAAAAGTGTCACTATTTTACGTTGTTGGAGGTGAATTCACATGTTCGACACATGCAATCGTCATGTCAACATCTTCATTTTAAACACCAACTTCTAAAAAATTAAATTGAAAGCAAACTCTAGACTTGTTCTTTTCCCCCTCATTTCAAGTAAAAGCAGACCAATCCGATTCGTATTTAAACCTAAACCGTGATAATCGGATCCAAAGTCATACACACACGGAACACACTAGATCAAGCTCTCCACAATGGCACCAATCACTACCTACTTGTTCATCATCATCAACTCGATTTCTTCAATCTTTCATTTTGCGAGTGAACACCCTTTGCATGTTACATACTGTCGAAGCATGAAATGAATCTGACCTGATCCATGACGATGTTTCCACGGATTTCGAGATGAACGAACCGCGACTTGATCTTCTTCTTCGATTGCTTGAGACCTGCAATGGCTTTTCGGGGATGTGGAGGTGACTGCTAAGAAATCCTGAGGATCTCTTGTTTACAGACACAAAAATAGGGTGGTGGCTCTTCTTGAGCATGACCGCCTAACAAGGAGGTGGAGACCTCCTTATATAGAGAGCCTCATGGCCACCATCATAGTACCCTAATGGGCCTAGCCCAGTTAGGGTTACCTCCACAAAACCCCCTCAGCCCAATAACATTGTATTAGTCCATATAATAAAATAAGCCAAACATAATAAATTTAGGGTCGTAAAACCGGGTTTAGTACCATACCCCTACAAGCCCCCCAAGTCCAGTGTTGCTCCTAGGCGTGCAAGCGTTTAGGTGGAGCGCTGGACTTTATAAGGTGTGTTAGGAAATGAGGCGGGTTTTTTTTCCCTTTTCTTCGGCCTTGTCATTATTGTCTTCGAGTTTTGGGAGGTTTTCTCCATGATGGTGACATGTTGTGATCTTTATGATAATGATGGTGCACTGGCATGAATAAGATATAGCACGCATCATAACAATAGTGGCGCGAGGCCTGATAAAAGATAGAGCGCGCATCTCGATAATGATGCTTAATAGTTTGCGCGTGAGGTAGCTTACGAGCTATAAGAATAATGAAGCTTGCGCGCGAGGCGACTTACGAGCTATAAAAATAATGAAGCTTGCGCGCGAGGCGACTTACGAGCTATAAAATAATGAAGCTTGCGCGCGAGGCGACTTACGAGCTATAAAATAATGAAGCTTGCGCGCAATGTCGACTTACGATAGTGGCGCGAGGCCTGATAAAAGATAGAGCGCGCCTCTCGATAATGATGCTCAATAGTTTGCGCGCGAGGCGACTTACGAGCTATAAAATAATGAAGCTTGCGCACGTTGCGGCTTATGAGCTATAATATGACGATAATGACTGGCCCACAAGGGCCTCTTCTACGCAGGAAGACTATCCCAGCTTGTTTTCAAGATAATAATGGAGGCGCAGTCGGCCAGATAATAATAATGTCATATGTGCTTGTGCGACTCGTAGCCGAACCACGATAGTCCCCTAGTTCATTGCTGCCAAATAAAGTTGTCCTTATCCTGATTTGGGATTAGACTATTCTCATTTGTTGTGTCGCTTGCGCATAGGTTTTGGCTTTGTGTCATGCGCAGATGCGCTTGCGCATAGGCTTTGGCTTTGTGTCATGCGCCACGCGCAGATGTTGCATGCGTGCACGTAGACTGTGTGTCATGCGCCACGCGCAGATGTTGCATGCGCGTGCGCGTAGACTTTGTGTCATGCGCCACGCGCAGATGTTGCATGCGCGTGCGCGTAGACTGTGTGTCATGCGCCACGCGCAGATGTTGCATGCGCGTGCGCGTAGACTTTGTGTCATGCGCAGATGTTTCATGCGCTTGCGCACAGGATGTGTCATGCGCCATGCGCAGATGTTGCGTGCGCTGATGTGATATGCGTGAGCATATGATGCGTAAGCATATGTAATATGCGTGAGCATATGTGATGCGTGAGCATAAGTGGTGCATGAGCATGTGATATGCGACTGCGCTCAAGCATCATGGCGGTGCGCATGTAGAATGGCGGAATGGTTGACCCGCGGTGGCGCGCATGTGACGTGGCTTGGCGCTAGAATGGTTGACCCGTGGGGGCTTGTGTTAATAGGTTTAATTATGACGGCGTGTTGAGCGGAGCGGAGCCGCGTTCGGTCTTGTATTCGGCGGGAAGCCGTATGGGTTTATGAGGATTCCCAACCTTTAAGTTTGGCGCATGGCCTTATGGGTTTGAGGATTACCAATCTTTAAGTTTGGCGCGTGGCCTTATGGGTTTATGAGGATTCCCGACCTTTAAGTTTGGCGCTTGGCCTTATGGGTTTATGAGGATTCCCGACCTTTAAGTTTGGCGCTTGGCCTTATGGGTTTATGAGGATTCCCGACCTTTAAGTTTGGCGCGTGGCCTTATGGGTTTATGAGGATTCCCGACCTTTAAGTTTGGCGCTTGGCCTTATGGGTTTATGAGGATTCCCGACCTTTAAGTTTGGCGCGTGGCCTTATGGGTTTATGAGGATTCCCAACCTTTAAGTTTGGCGCGTGGCCTTATGGGTTTATGAGGATTCCCAACCTTTAAGTTTGGCGCGTGGCCTTATGGGTTTATGAGGATTCCCAACCTTTAAGTTTGGCGCGTGGCCTTATGGGTTTATGAGGATTCCCAACCTTTAAGTTTGGCGCGTGGCCTAATGGGTTTATGAGGATTCCCAACCTTTAAGTTTGGCGCGTGGCCTTATGGGTTTATGAGGATTCCCAACCTTTAAGTTTGGCGCGTGGCCTTATGGGTTTATGAGGATTCCCAACCTTTAAGTTTGGCGCGTGGCCTTATGGGTTTATGAGGATTCCCAACCTTTAAGTTTGGCGCGTGGCCTTATGGGTTTATGAGGATTCCCAACCTTTAAGTTTGGCGCGTGGCCTTATGGGTTTATGAGGATTCCCAACCTTTAAGTTTGGCGCGTGGCCTTATGTGCGCATGCACGGCGACGGAGTGGTGACTCGCGGGCGCGCGTGCATGGCGGAGAGTTGCGCTCACGCATGTCGGCGGAATGGTGACCCGCCAGCGAGCATGCGTGGTGGCAGTCTTCTGCGCAAAACCCACATGGTGGAGGTCTTTTGCGCGAAACCCGCATGGTGGTTCCCGCGGTGGCACATGCATGGCTGCGGAGTGAGAATCCGCGAGCGCGCGTGCATGGCGGCGGATGTCTGGTAATTTTTGGATCTACAATTTGAGAGATCTTTAATTTTAAACCTAAAATCCAGGTCTGTAATCTAGATCTAGATCTGTAAATCAGATCTAGATAGATCTGAAGCTCGTAGCGGAGAGAATTTAAAACCATCACAGATCCGGAGGCTTGATCATCCGAATCAGGTAGTTTCTTTTTTGCACAGATCTGGAAGCCTCTTTTAGATCTATGGATCTTTTTGAGCTTTAATAGAACAAGCCTTGAAGCCTTTTTCTGTAAACTTATAGATCTGGGTTTTTCCTGGGAGAGATCTGACAGCCGAGACGAAAATCGAAGGGTAGTTCGTTGCCGTCCCACGGATGGCGCCAATGTCGAAGCATGAAATGAATCTGACCTGATCCATGACGATGTTTCCACGGATTTCGAGATGAACGAACCGCGACTTGATCTTCTTCTTCGATTGCTTGAGACCTGCAATGGCTTTTCGGGGATGTGGAGGTGACTGCTAAGAAATCCTGAGGATCTCTTGTTTACAGACACAAAAATAGGGTGGTGGCTCTTCTTGAGCATGACCGCCTAACAAGGAGGTGGAGACCTCTTTATATAGAGAGCCTCATGGCCACCATCATGGTACCCTAATGGGCCTAGCCCAGTTAGGGTTACCTCCACAAAACCCCCTCAGCCCAATAACATTGTATTAGTCCATATAATAAAATAAGCCAAACATAATAAATTTAGGGTCGTAAAACCGGGTTTAGTACCATACCCCTACACATACAATCCTATTGGAAATGACTATCTTCTTCCTTTTGGTGTACACTCATTTGAGATCGCTTTATTGAGTTTATAGATGAAAGATCTGCAAAAGAATGGTAAAGAAACGGGCTCGATCATAGTTCCCATAAAACAAAATCAAAGTTTTTTTTTTCTTTAACTGATTACTCTAATTTTCTGTTGCAGTCTTTGATTTAATTTAGCTAGTTTAAATTCATTAATATTTTGGTTACAATTTTTGTTTCATTTAAGTTTTTAGTAAACATGTCATTCTTTTTTACCGAAGATGAGTACTATAGTATACACTACCAGCATAGCATATATGTATATAGGTTTATTTTGTAATATTTGAATGAACTTTTGATATGGATAAAATGGTTTCTCATTTGTGTTTATCTAACGTTTGCTAAAATGTGTTTGGGCTGACCTTCAAATCTTCGGTCCAGTTTGCTCCAACTATGTCTGTTTGGTGGTCTATAAAGTCTAATATATTCAACAATTTTATTGACTCAACAAATATATTATATCTAATAGTAATTATATACCAAACTTTAGTTTGACACCAAAGTTCTCTATAGGGTTTATATCGTTTGGCCAAGCCTAGTGGTAACTAAGCATAACCGGACGTTTTTTGAAACTCAATAACTAGTTTTATAAGAAGTGACATAGTGGTAAAATGCCCCATAACCTCTTTTAATCATTACACAATTATTTCTTTTAATATAAATAAAAAATATAATTCAAATGCAAAAAACCTTAACTGGATACCCCCCCCCCCCCCACAACCCCACCTCTGTTACCCAACCAAAACGAAGATGAAAACGAGGTTAGGGGCGGTGTTCATCACATTTTGGCCTCCACAACGAGACCACTACGTCTAGTCTTATAATCCAAAGTTGATGCTACAAGATAAACAATGAAACTTGAGTTCCTAAAATTAATGTGTAGCCGGTAAGAGGTACCCCTCGTCCCTACTCTGACACTTCATTCCGTCTCCACTCATGAAAATACGGTGTGTTGTTCCCGCTCTTTGGAACACGCTCTATAAAAAATTACATCATATTTGTGTTAAAAACTTGTAGGGTTCAAAATATAAAATATTATTTTTGTAACAATCTTAAAATTAATTGTATTGAAGATAACCTAATAGGAATATTGTAATAAATAATAATATAATAACAATGTCAACAATCAAAATTAATATCATCATCGTACTCAGTATATCCCACCAATAGCAATGCTATGGTAGGGTCTGAGGAGGGTAAGATGTAGACAGCCTTACCTCTATCCCATAGGGATAGAGAGGCTGCTTCCGGTGAGACCCCCGGCTCGATAGTAGTTTTGAATCAAGCCTTGGACATAAGACACATAACACTCAATCATCGGGACACCGGCTGATTGGTGCATGTGCCCTTGTCTTTCGGCTATCAACGCCACCACATGATGCCTGATTAACCTTCCGCCACTTTTAACGTTATTTTCACGTGATTAGTAAAATAACGTCAAAATTAGTGCAATTTTACTTTTGCCCACCCAAGGGTTCACACATATATACGTTATATGTGCGCACCGCAAGCAGGGCGTAACAATCAAAATTAATAATATACATTAAACATCAACTGTACTACTTTAGATACAATTATCTTTCTCAAATAATTTGTACACAAGTTAATTTGTTTTTTGGCATATGGTCGATTATATGTTTAGTTTTCTGGGAAAAGAAAAAATTGAAAATAAAATCCAAATTGAAAATAAAATCCAATCACCACTGCAAGAAGCTTATCCAAAAGAATGGTACCATGTCTACAATAAAAGCACTAGCTTTCCCAAAGAAAGTAAAGCAACGGAAAAGTGAAATCATTGTCACATTAAGTTAGTGCATATAAGAAAGTCAAAAATCAACACAAAGATGATGAAAATATCTCTCAGGAAAAAAAACATGGCACCAATCACCAGCTTCTTCTTGTTCATCATCACTTCAGTTTCTGCTATGTATCACTTTGCTCGTCAACACCGGCTTCTTATCAGTCACGACCCACCTGGTAATGTTCATGATCTTCATCTCGTTCTTCTAAATCCGTTTTGAATTCACCCGAAAACTCAGTTTAAAGAAGTATATATGTGGGTACCTAATATACTTGCAATTTGGCTCATCGAAAGAACAAGGTGGTATATGCGATTATTCTCTTGACGTGTTGGTGTATCTGGAAAACCATAAATGAAGTCATCTTCTCCCACATTCTGGCAAGCGGGTCAAGAATTGTGGAAGCTATAAAATCTTTGGGAATTATTTGGATCAAGAATCTTTCCGTACTAAAAGTATTTTATGGGAATTTTGATGTACTTTTTCGTCATAAGTTTGTTGTTTTGTTTTGAGCTTCTAGTGCCGTGCTAGTTGTTTTAGTGAAATTTGCCGTTCCTAATTAACAAGAGTACGTGGACCGTATTATTACATGTGTGGTTGGTGGCTTGAATTAGTGTTAAGTTGATTCAGTTTGATTTGTAGTTATTATCATTATTTCTTGTGGGGTTGGTGGCTTGTATTTATCTTAAGTTAATTAGCTTTAATTTATAGTTACTATTATATATATATATATATATATATATATATATATATATAGGTTTAAGTTCAAAAAAGAAATCAAATTATTGCAAGAAATGACAGAAATGAATATGAGCCAATAATTTTATTTTAGGTTTTAAATATTTAAAAATAAATAAAAAAGATGTAAATGCAACAATAAATGCACTCTCTCCCTCTCCAATTAATACAACTAATATAACCATAATAAATATCTCTAATTAATATATTTAACTAATTTAACTATAATAACTAAAAAGATAAAAACACTACTTTAGTTTTATTTTTTATTTACACATTCTTCATTTTATTCAACATAAATACAATTTATTCATATAATAATATTTCTTTGTATTAAAAAAAATAATTTCCACTCAATATATTAGCATATATCAACGTATTTAAGTTCAATAAATATACAACCTACACAAAGTTATATAACGTACACTTGTTTTGAGCAATAAAAACGTACAACATACAAAAAACATATAACTTACATATGTAATTCGACATCAATAATTATATAAACTACACAAAGATACACATACCCTACACATGCGTAGGTCATATATTTTACGTATGTAAGCTATATGTTTTCTTATTCTTAGAACAAGTGTAGGTTATATGTTTTTGTGTAGGTTGTATATTTTTTATTGACATTTAATGCAACCATGTGTAAGATAGTTTTTGTATTATTCATCACAATGTAACTACATGTTGATGGATAGTGATATGTTGAATTTGAAGAAATTGGTTTTGAAAAGAAAGTAATGTATGAATAAATTGTATTTGTGTAAAATAAAATTTTCGTGTGTAGGTTATATGTTTTCGTGTGCGTGTGCATTTTATTGATGATGAATTTTGTGTGTAGGTTAAATGTTTTTCGTGTGTATGTTATATGTTGTCTTATTCTTAGAACAAGTGTAGATTATACGCTTTTGTGTAGGTTGTATGTTTTTTGTTGATATCTAATTCAAACACATGTAAAATTGTTTTTGGTATTATTCATCATAATGTAAGTATGTGTTGATAGATATTAATATATTGAGTTGGAAGAAATTAGTTTTGGATAATAAGAAATTTTAATGTATGAATAAATTATCCTTGTGTAGGATAAAAATTCAAGAAACAAAAAGTAAGTTATAAAAATAAATGTGTTCTTAATATTTTCTAACTATAATAATTTAATTAGTTATATTAATTAAATAAATAAGTATTATGGTTTATTAGTTATATTAATTGAAGAATGAGAATAATTAATAGTTTCTTTATTTAGCTTTAATCATTTAAAACTTAAAATAAAACTAGTGGTCCATATTCATTTCTTGCAATAACATCATTTCTCTCTTGAACCATCCTATATATATATATATATATAGGATGAGTATCATTACAGAACTTTTAAATTATTTAAGAACTTGAAGGAACCCATATATATGATTGATTTATTTTGAGAACCATTTTGAGTTATAAGAACTCGAAAGAACTCAACGTAAAATTTTATTTTTTTTTGAAATTTTTTTACACGTATGTAATACGTAAGTGTAAGTAACGTAAAAAAAACTACAGTATTTTTTTACCCACCGAAGCGACTTATTACATATGTGTAACTAACATTTAAACTTGTGTAATACGGAGTAATAAAAAAACTTTATTCTCTCTCCTGATTTATTTTTTAATCAGATTTATTCTTAGCCATATATTCCATACTCATTTAATTAAATGTGTGTTCTATATTGAGCTTTTAAAGTTCTTACAACTCATTAAGGTTTCAAAATATCCCTCCCGCATATATATATAATATATATATATGTGTGTGTGTGTGTATAGTTAATTAATAGTATATGATACCCGAGATGTTAATGTGAGACTGACTCACTTTATAGATATTTTTGCCTTAGTAGTAAGTTCTGATTTCTAACCCAACTAATGGATGCATACTTACTGGTGTTTTCGAAGTTTATTAGGAATATTTTAACCTTGTCGTTAAAAAGAAAGGGGTATACACATGATCATACTAGAGATGGTTTTACCTTTTCCTATAATGAAAAGTATGTTGGTGTAAACGATGACGTTTTGTTTGTTCCTGGCTCATAAAGTGTATTTGATCCGAGCCATTATGAACACATGGCGATCGGTGGTTTGGAGCCATATGTAGTGTGGGTTGGTGCACCGGTATCAACCCTGTAGGATGTCATCATCTACAACCAGGACAAAGCGTGGGATAATCAGGTTAATTATTTATTATAATTCAATAATTTATATAATGCACATGTTTTGTTTAATAATCTGCCCCTTTTTTCCTGAAATAAAATGGTGAATTGCATAACCATCCTATTTTTGTTGCACTCTAATTTAATGGATTCACTAAACTTATTTTTCTTCCAATTATTTGTAAGTTAAAAGTATAGTCGATTTGGATTTTAATAATTCAAGCGATGTTTTATTGGTTGATAAAACAATTAAAAATATATAATGTTACCAATAACGCTCTCTAACTTTGTTTTGGTTGTCAAGGACAATCTGCTCGAACAATTTCGTAGGTTTATAGTTGTTTTTACCTCGATTTTGGTCATATAAGTTATTATTAGCTAAATAAGGAAACATAACTTGAGAGAGATTAGAGTGCAATTAAGCAAATTTATGATGATTACATGAGTGGGATTTCTCATTGCAATGATATCGAAAATTAGGATACAACCTGTTAAACTATTCAAAGTTAAATATCACACTTATGAGTAAAAAGTTATGTTGTTGCATAGTTGAGTTACACAAGAACGATTTTGTGCTTCCAGTTCATTTCAAATAAAAGGATCCAATTACAAGAACGATGAAACATGGTACACAAATTTGAGTAAAAGTTTATGTTGATTCAATTTGTTGGACTGAGTGGTTGAAAATCCATTCCTAGTTATGTAATTTTCTGCTGCGCTAGCTAATCTCTTTTACTCGGTGGTTGTTTTAGTACGTTTAATCGACTGTGATCGGGCTTCAGTCGATTCATAGGCTTCACTCGATGAAAATCAAATACATAGAATCAGAACACGTATAACGATTGCGAATTAGAACTTTCACTCGATTGCAAATCATAACCTTCAATTGGAGTAATTGTCATCACGGTTATGTAACCGCGAGTTTTCCAATTTTCATTTGTTTAGCACGATTAGTAGGTAAAAATAAATGTGAAATATCAGACCAACTGATAATGAATAACAAACATTAGAACTTTGTGCAGTGTCTTGTTTTGTCACCAAACTTTGATTCCATGTGTTATCTACTAAAAAACAATAATAATAATGATACTATTTCATTTTTGACAGTTTTTAAGAAAGGTAAACCAGGTAGTCCCAGAAGAGTTTATTTATGTTTCTTTCATCTTCTTCCCTCCACAAGAACACTCCACAAGAACAGAATGGTTTTGCCCACACTTTGGAGTGTCAAACTCGAAACAAGTCATTCAGTGGTTCGGCGAATTTCAACCCTCTTCGTAACAGGGTCCAAGCTTCGCCACCGTAGAAACATGTTCAAGATAAAATAATAAATAAATAAAGTATAAATTTTAATAAAACATGTTAAATAATATAAAGTATTTGGTATATGATCTAGTAACATGTTCAAGATAATGATAATAAATACATATACAAAGTATTGTAAGTTAATAAAACATGTTACATAATATAAAGTTTGGTATCTCGTGGGCATATAATTTATCATATTTTCTATTTATAAAAGTTTAATGATATCGTCCTTGGCACAATACACACAAGGGTCGACTAACAATGGAATTAATCCTGATTATTGCTAGTCTACTGTTATCTTACATATTAATTCGAGCAGTGTTTGGGATCGGCAACGCTAAGAACTTACCTCCAGGCCCAACACGGTTGCCAATCATCGGAAATCTTCACTTGCTTGGAAACCAACCACACCGAGCCATAACCAAACTAGCCGAAATCCACGGCCCAATAATGTCTTTAAAACTTGGTCATATCACCACACTTGTTGTCTCTTCCAGCACCTCGAAGGGTTGAGAAACAAGTACAACTCAATGGATATATCATTCCAAAGGGCACACAGGCGCTTGTGAATATATGGTCCATAGGACGAGACCCAACCGTATGGGATAACCCGCTAGAGTTTAAGCCAGAAAGATTTTGAACTCCGAGGTTGATGTTCGTGGTCAGGATTTTGATCAACTCCCATTTGGTTCTGGGCGAAGAATATGCCCCGGTCTACCACTTGCGACTCGTATGATCCCAATGATGTTAGGTTCATTACTCAATAATTTCGATTGGAGTGTAGACCCAAATAATCAACACGAGGTTTTGGACATGACTGAGAAAATTGGAATTACCTTGGGCAAAGCAAAGCCTCTTTGTGTTGTTCCAATACCGTTGAATTAGCATCCGTCCAGTTTTGCCTCATTTATGTAAGACACATGCTATCATTCATTATCACATTTCCTTATAATTTGAAAGTTAAAATACTATTCAAATTAACTATTTAAAGGGATTCGTTTCTCGATGTTTTATGCAGGATTTTGATGTGTTATATGTTGACAGTTAACTCAAACTCGGGTCAGGTTTAGCATGGATGCATGCTGATCAAGCGGGAACGACTCTTGCCTTTTGAATTTGAATAAGTACGACTTTGTGGGTATTTGATTTTGAATAAAGTTGTTCATGTGGGCTATTCTTTAGCCCCAGTCTTTAGCTATAGTTTGATACTTGCTTCTAGTTTATTTTCTATTTATAATATGTATTTAATTGATGCAGTCTTTCGTTGATTAATTGTATTAGAAAGCATTAAGTATCGTTTAATATATTCAATTTTTGTGACTGTGCCATTTATAGTTATGATAACAAACAATTTGCTATCAGATCATAGGTCCATTGTTAATCCAATAGTGAGTAGTAATTCTTCTGATCAACCATGACCAACAAAACCAGTGCTCCTACCACTATTCAAGTCATACTGGTATTCAAGCTAGGGTGAAGGCTATGAATATTGGAGTACGTACACAAATGAAAACTATTCTCCGTTCACAAGAGTTGTGACAATTAGATGAAACTGGTACCACAGTTTGCGGTAATGAGTAGGCCAAGAAAAAAAAGGCTAAGGAGAAAGACGTCAAAGCGATTAGGATTATCCAACAAGGTTATCTCCTCTTGCATGTCAAGAATTGTAGCTGCAAATACTGTTAAGGAGACATTGGATACACTACGTATTGAGTTTTTCAAGGAGACTCTCAAGTACATGCAGTAAAGTCGCTAGGACTCAGAGGTGAATTTGAGATCCTCCACATAGTGATATTAAGAAGAAATTATAACAAAGTACTTTGTGTGCTTGGTCATGAAGAAGCTGATCACTTCCTTTGAAGAGTTAGACGATTGTATTGGTGATGCCTATCATTTTAGGGAGACGACTAGTGAAGAAAACTCTCGACTAGTGAATATAATAGTCCATTACATTTTAGTGTAAATTGTCCAACAATATCCATTGATTTAGAAACCAATTTGGCATTAAAAGAAAAATAAACCATCCAAATTGCTAGTTAGTATTATCAGCTAGCATTTTGAATGGTGTTCTGTTTATGGCAAACTGGTTTCTAAATCACTGGATTCGGTATTGCTCTTATTGTTCAACTCGGTTAAAACCACATATATATAGTTTATCTACAAACGGTTAGTGGGACCATCGAGCTGGCTGCTTACATCACATTACATAGAAGAACCAGCAAGTGACCCCCTAGTCCACCTTTTTAACATGCTCAAAGCTACCTTCGGTTGATCCATAGGAACATTGTGTCCAGCATCATGAACTTTGAGAAAACTGAGTGGACCATAGGTTTTCAATAAGCCCGCTTTAGAACCATCAACTACGAAAGGAACATGAGAAGATGCAACAAACTCTTTTTGACCACTCCATTCCATTGCATGAACCCATCTTGAATTACCTAAACAATTTGCACAATGGAACACATATTATTCAAACATATGATTTACACTTGGGCCAATAAACAATACTAACCGATCCAGTTGCATTTAAGATCATATTCTCCAACATATACAAGCATCTTAATCCCGTCTTCTAGTAGGTGGGGAATCCCAACTTCAAGATTCCTCATGATATCCATACTCATGGCTTGCCATACAACATCACTCAATGGAGCATAGTCAATGCCTTTGACTCCAAGAGCATCTTTAACAGATTTCTTGCTAAGAAGAGCAATCATGTCCGAGTCATCAAAGCATTAATCGCCCTCACACCGCTTTCTTATGTCATATGCCTGCAACATATTAAAAGATGGTTGATTATATATCTCACAAGAAATTCAAATAATATTGTTGATTATAATCAAATATTGGGCTTAAATCTCTTTACACTGATATTGCCAATAATAGATTTGATTGACTGGAAAATGGGGTCGCAAGACGTGTTTGCAGCCTTACAAGCTGTTGTTCCATTAGTGCCTGAATAAAGGGCAGAAAATCATTCAATTAGCAATTAGCGATAAAAGCAACAATATTAGCAGAAGTGTAAAAAAACCAAGCTGCTCGTGAGCTATCTGCTCCTGAACGAGCTTGAGCCTAAACAAGCCTAATATTTATATAATTTATCTTTATAATAACTATGTAAAAATTAACTCAATAATATATATTAAGTTAATTCAAAATTTACAATATATACACATATATACGTACAAATGTATTTAATATAAATAACTTATAAACGAGCGGATCAGCTCAAGCTTATAAACTACTCAGAGGCTGAGATCAAGTTTAAAAAATTGCTCACGAGTTGTACTCGAGCTATAGAAATATAACTGGGAAATGAGCCAAACTCGAGTTCTTGTAGGTTGAACAAAACCCAGGCTCGGCTCAACCCGCTTACACTTTTAAATACATGGCACGCCCTCTCGTCAAACAGGTCGTGTTCGGGCCAACCCATGAATATTCATTTCTTGTTCAATTCGAGTCGTCTTCAAGTTCGTGCCAAGTTGGACCGCCAGCCCATGAACATGACCCTTTAACACCCCTCCTTGTAACGACCAGAACACAGTTTGACCCGTTACCCGACCCCAACTTGCAGCATATCTTGTATTGTTGCTTCAAGTGCTTCTTATGATATGTGAAATGAACTTACCACAAAGTTTGGCAGCTTTCTCGCACGCAGGAACTTTCTTGTTAATATTTTCATATTCAGATTTGTTAATTAATTTCATGTCCAATGCATAATCGGTGTAAGATTTGAATTGAATAAGTGGATGAGTGAGTCCATTTCCCATAGCAAATCCCTGTTATCACTCAAAGTACATAAAAATACACAAACCCAAAATGCTTACAAGAAACACAAGTTTGTACCTTGAGGTTTATGTGGATTCCTTTATTAGCTTTGTTTTCTTTATGGACTTTAGCTGCCAAAGCAGGACAGTAGTGACCACCATACGATTCTCCGGTTATAAAGAAATCATTTTTTGCATATTCAGGATGTTCTTTGAAGAAAGCCTGCATCATAACATAATCAGTATTATCTATAGAACTGAATGTGTAATGTTGCATAATTACATATATATATATACTCATAGAACAAACCTGTAAGAAGTCATATAGGTCACTACTCACACCCTGCTCATCATGGCGAATGTCTCTACGATCAGAAGTGTAACTAAAACCGGTTCCAGTAGGTTGGTCAACAAACAATATGTTGGAAGCCTGAATATCAACAAATAAATAATCATAATGTTAATCATGTGTCAACTTACATTAATACATTACATAAACAAGATTTATATACGTGCAACCTGGTCCCAGCCATATTCATTCCAGACAAGAGATAGGTTCTTTTGAATATTGAATGGGCCATTTTCATAAAATACTGAGGGTTCACTACCACATCCTGGGCCTCCACTTAACCAGAGAACCACTGGATCTGTTTTCTGACCCGGCCGTGATTCAAAGAAAAAATAAAACATCCTACAAAAGTATTCAGTCATCATTAAAATTTATAACTTATAATCTGGAAGACAAATATAAACAATTTATGTAACCTTTTTTTTGAAAGATTTTGTCTAGTACTGATTTTAGGGATCAATTAGGTGGAATCGAGACATAGCCTCTTATATCCGATTAATCGACGCCTGATCCCAAATTTTACAACACTTTACATTATGTAATCAACTATTAATCCCTATTAACTTGAGCCAATTATAATCACGAACTAATAAAAGTTAACAAAGAAAAGAAAACAAAACTAAACAAGCAAGCAATGCAACGTTTCCGAATCATTCCGAGCAGCATACGAGTTTTCTATCCGGTAATAACCGGCGTGATGACCTTAGTCCTTAGCAGTAGCTCCATCAGGATCAATAAAATTGAACCGCTTCTCCTCTATCTTCTTCTCTCCATCACTCGACGATCGTAACACATCAATTTCATCCCGACTCGTGTTCTCTGACGGAAAACTATGGCTTTGAGAACTAAACGACGTCGTAAAAGCAAACGAAAGGAGAATGAGAGACGAAATGAACACAATATTCGGCATTTGTAATGTAAAGATTTGAATGAATGATGATTGTGTTATTTATATGGTGGAGTGAAGTTGAGGAGTAGATGAACAAGTGTTAATTTAAGGATAAACTCAATTAAACGGTGTCTTTCCGTTATTAGGCGGGAATAGAAAAAAAAGGGAAAAATCTATTTAACAGATAATATCTTAACAGAACCTCTACCATGTAACTTTTTAAAATTAAACTCTAAAAATGCTAAGTTTCTCAAACCATGAGTACGGTGTTTTTCGGGTTGGGTTCTTCAGGTCTCAAAGTTTTAAATCTTGACCCAAAACCCAACTCAAATCTCTCATGGGGTTTTCGGGCTCGTGTTGTTTTGAGCTGGATAATCGGGTTTCAAGTATCTTAGAAAACAAAAACAAAGCCAAAAAAAAAACTACAATGCTAAACTAAATGTAGCATATTCATCTTGGCTCGTAAGTGGTAGGACTAAATAGTGAACCAACATAATTTTGTACATTAATTTTCACCCTTTGTTGAAATTGCTATACATGCGAGATTAAGGTTACAAGTTGATTCGATTTAACTAATTTATTAGCTTCCGTTAACGATATATTCTTCATGAAACCTAACATGACGATTGCTCGTCATTAACACTTGACATATTCCTTGTTATAAGCAATGTTTTAACATGTTCAGCTTTCAATTTTAAGACGTGGAAAAAAGTTGACGATACTGTAGTACGTAGTAGACCTTACTTATTATTTTTAACTAGTTTTTTACCCGGCGCGTTGCGACGGGCAGGTTAGTTACCTCAGATATTGATAGAACCCAAGTGTTGTCGGCTCCAAGCAATGGACCGGTAAGTCGACACAAATTTGGTCGGTTTTGGTAATGTGTGTTATTGTACCGAAATTAAAACCAAATATAAACAAAAAGTATAAAAGTTGAGGTGGACCAATAGGGTGACGTCAGCCGGTAAAACACGAGCGTTGGTAAAAGCCGATCGTTGTCGATCCCAGAACTAAACACAAAAAAAAATTGTCGTTCGCTCGGTTTTCTTTACATTTGTTACAATGACTGAAAAAGAAACATAAACAAACTATGTGGACCAGTTCGATGCCGCCAAGTGACCCAGTAAGGCGCTTGCGGCACCAAACTTTCTATTTATTATATATGATAATAAGAGCCAAATTTGATCAAATTGTGTTTTCTGAATTACTTAAAAATGATCACAATCACAAATGTTATTCTTCAAACAATGCCCACCGATGTCGCAACGCTTAATACAATCCTCATTTGTTTTACAAGGTATATCACCAAATTCAGCTTCGCTCATAGATTGTGTTTGGTCGCTCACTAGCGATCCTTCTTTTGCAAAAACATATAATGTCTGCAAATCTGCAAGATATAGTTTGTCATCAACAAACTAGGAATATGCTAAAATTAATAAAAGGATCAAAAGATAAGACTAGAGTACCATATACTAAAAACAACATTACGACCAATTAACGTCATCTTCATTGCAGTTGATGTCATGCTCGAACACATTAAAACACAATACTTTAAGAAGTAAAGAGTTATTCTTTATTTGGATGAAAATAACTTCTAACATATATAAACACACACATATGTATATATAGGCTCTAAAATTTTATTAGACTCGTAAATGTTGGGTTACGTTGTGTTATGTTATGCATTATGTTATTGTAATATATTGCATCGTATCGTATCGTATCGTATCATATCATATCATACACTATCATACAATATCATATCATATTGTATCGTATCGTGCCGTATCATATCATATCATACCCTATCATACCATACCATTCCATATCATCTCATTGCGTATCGTATCGTATCACATCACATCACATCACATCATGTGACACTCCGCTAAATAAGTCAATTTTCGTACAATACTTAATTAGGATTTCTTTATGTTAATTCACACTTGATTAAATTTTGTTAAGTTTAATCGTAACGAGTCTAGCATAAAGCTGCATATGCACTGCACATTGCATATAAGTAATTTATTGTTATTTAAATTACTCGAACTTTTGAAATTTATCCGGCAGATAAGCGCGTTGGTGATATTTTCAAATGACTGAATCGAACACACACACGCATACATATAGGGAGAGAATCAAGAGAAAACTTAAAAACTCCTAAATAATTATTTTTAATTACAAATAAAAAAATATTTTCAAATTTCTGTTTTTACCGTTATTCTTATATTTTATTACGATTCACTGGAAAACAAATAAAAAAATGACTTTGTAATGCACAAACGTAATACTGTGCGATATTGTTGTATTATTACACATGTGTATTACTATGTATTTTTATGTTCAATAGTGCTTAATTGCATATATTCAATATTTGTGGATTGTATATGTGCAGTAGTATTGTATTATATGCAATATATATATATATATTAAAAAAAGTAAAAGTTGATGTACTGCACATGTACATTAATGTTGTATTACATATACGTACTAATATGTATTTGATGTGTGTATTCGTCTAGATGATATTTCATATATTCAATCAAATTGCATATATGTGATGTGTGCATTAATGTTGTACTAATATGCTTAATTGCATATATTCAATCAAATTCTCTCGATGATATTTCATTAAAACCATTCTAGATGATGTTTTATGTAAAAGCCAATTTATCTTTTCTAAAATTTGTAACTTTCTGCAAGAATTCACATGGAGAATATTTTAGGAGTATTAGGGGAATTAATGATTTGAACTAGGAGATGATCAGTGGCTGAGATCGACTTCTCGTAGTTCTCGCTATAATATCACTTCTCGCATTAACCATACATCCCTTGGTTAAGTTCTTTTGTTTCTTATAGTGAGAAGTGCAAAAACAATGGGTGAAACAAAAACGACATTTATTGTAATTAATGATAATTTAAGAGTCATTTAAATAAATAAAAAACGATAGTTTTGGTAGATGTAAGAGTTGCATTTTACTATTTTTTTTATTATATCTTTCTTTTAAGTATGAGATTTTTTTTGTGGGCTTAACGGAAAAAGTGTTTCTAAATTTATGGGATTTAAGCTAAACTATAGCATCTTTTCAGCGACTTTGAGAATGAATCTTAGTGACTTAGCTATTTCGTTGTAATTTTGTTGAATTGCTTATTTGGTTAGTTAAGACTAGTTTAGCTTACCTTTATCTGTTAGTTCCTTCAGTTTAATTTTATATTTATTTTTGATTTTTATCTGTTTATGCACAATACCTGCTCCACAGGACCACCTAAGTTTGTTGCATTTTCCGAGCCCGAGTGTGAACTTCATATGCAACTGAGATCACTAGACGAGATGGGAGATCAAACAATATCAACTGAATTTGTAAACCAATTTTCTGTTAACAAAAAAAGAAACCATCCAAAATGCTACTCGGTAACACTTATTGTCAACTCGGTTAAAACCTCATATAGCTTATCTACAAACGGTTAGCCACACCATTGAGTTGACTGCTAACATCAGACTACATGAAAGAACCAGCAAGCGACCCCCTAGTCCACCTTTTTAAAATGCTCAAAGCTACCTTCGGTTGATCCCTAGGAACCATGTGTCCAGCATCATAAACCTTGAGAAAAGTGAGTGGGCCATGGGTTTTGTATAAGCCCGCTTTAGAACCATCAACTTCAAAAGGAACATCAGGACATGCAACAAACTCTTCCCGACCACTCCACTCCATTGCATGAACCCATCTTGAATTACCTAAACAATTTGCACAATTGAACACATATTATATTATTATATCAATATATGTACTAATATTCAAACAGGTTATTTAAATTTGGGCTGACAACGCTAACCGAGCTAGTTGCATATAAGATCATATTCTCCAGCATATACAAGCAACTTAACCCCGTCTTCTAGAAGGTGTGGAATCCCCACTTCAAGATTCCTCATCCAATCCATATTCATGGCTTGAAATACAACTTTACTGCATGGATCAAAGTCAATGTCTTTGACTCCAAGAGCTTCTTTAACCGATTTCTTGCTAAGAAGAACATTCATGTCTGAGTAATCGTAGCATTCCTTGCCCTTATCACACTTCTTTCTAATGTCAAAGTGCTGCAACATATTAGAAGATGATTGATTATATATCTCACAAGAAATTCAAATAATATTGTTGATTACAATAAAAATATTAGGTTAAATCTCTTTACACTGGTATTGCCAATAATAGATTGGATTGACTTGAAAATGGAGTTGCAAGACCTGAATGCAGCCTTACAAGCTGTTGTTCCATAAGTGCCTGAATAAAGATCAGAAAATCATTCATTAGCAATAGAAGCAACAATATTATTAGGAGTGTAAACGAGCCAAGCTGCTTATGACTTTAAGAGCTACTCGAGATTGGCTCACTAAGAGCTCGAATTGAGCAGAGCTTACACAAATTTGAGCCTAAATTTAGCAACAAATGTGAAACATTGAAAAACTAACAAAGTTAACAATTTGGATGAAACTAGCAACAAATGTGAAACCATAAGGGTCCAGTTGCAAAAACAAAACTATTTGGACGAAAGTCGCATATTTGATCAAGCCTTAAGGACGATTTTAACACTTTACTCTTTGATTAATAAAGGAGCTTGAGTTCACTTACGGAGCCTAAACGAGTCAATTATTTGTTGAATTTATATTTAATATATTAATATATACTTTTATAATAACTATGATATTTAACTGAATAATCTATATTAAGTTAATTCAAAATTTATAATATATATATATATAAGTACAAATGTATTTAAATTATAAAAAACGAGCTGAGCTCAAGCTAAAAAACTACTCACGGGCTGAGACCAAGCTTGAAAACCCACTCACGAGTTGTGCTCGATCTTTTAGAAATATAGCTTGAAATAATCCAAGCTCGATTTCTTGTAGGTTAAACAGAGCCCAGGCTCAGCTCACCTTGTTTACACTTTTGAATACAAGACACGCTCTCTCGGGTCAGACGGCAGACGCGTTCTGTTCGGGTCAACCCATGCACATGCGTGTCATGTTTGATTCACTTACAGAGTTCGAGCAACTCAAGATCAGCTCCTAAACGAGCTTGAGCCTAAAAAAACTTGTTTAATAAATGAACCTGAGTTCAGTTACAGAGTTCGAGCTGGCTCACGAGCTTAGTATTTATATAATTTATATTTAATATATTAATATCTATTTTTATAATAGTTATGATAAAATAACTCAATAAGATGTATTAAGTTAATTCAAAATTGACAATATATATAGTACAAATGTATTTAAAATAAATAAATGATAAAAGAGCTAAGCTAAGCTTAAAAACTACTCACAAGTTGTGCTTGAGCTATATATAGATTTATAGCTCGAAATGAGCTAAGCTCGAGTTGTTGTAGGTTAAACAAAGCCCAGGCTCGGCTCAACTCATTTACACTTTTAAATACAAGACATGCTCTCTCGCAAACGGGTCGTGTTCGGTTCAACCCATGAATATTCGTTTCAGGTTGGACCCAAATCCGACCCCAACTTGCATGTTTTGCCAGGCATACTTGAAGCATATCATGTATTGTTGCTACAAGTGCATAATGATCTATGAAATGAACTTACCGCAAAGTTTTGCAGCTTTCTCACACGCAGGAACTTTCTTGTTAATATTTTCATATTCAGACTTGTTAATTAATTTCCTGTCCAGTGCGTAATCAGTGTAAGATTTGAATTGAATTAGTGGATGAGTGAGTCCATTTCCCATAGCAAATCCCTGACAACTCATAAAGTAAATAAACATACACAAACTCAAATGCTTACAAAAAACACAAGTTTGTACCTTGAGGTTTATGTGGATTCCTTTATTAGCTTTGTTTTCTTTATGGACTTTAGCTGCCAAAGCAGGACAGTAGTGACCACCATACGATTCTCCGGTTATAAAGAAATCATTTTTTGCAAATTCAGGATGTTCTTTGAAGAAAGCCTATATCAAAACATAATCAGTATTATCTATAGAATGTGTAGTGTCGCACAATTACATATACATACTTAGCAGCAACTCAGATATAGAACAAACCTGTAAGAAATCATATAGGTCTCTACTCACACCCTGCTCATCATGGCGAATGTCTCTACGATCAGAGGTGTAACTAAAGCCGGTTCCCGTAGGTTGGTCAACATACAATAAGTTGGATGCCTAATAACAACATATAAATAATCATGTTGGCTAACAAATGATAATATAAACAAGGTATATATGTGTTACCTGGTCCCAACCATACTCATTCCAAACAAGGGATAAGTTGTTTTGAATCTTGAATGGACCATTTTCATAAAATAGAGAAATCTCACTTCCACATCCTGGGCCTCCATTCAACCATAAAACCACTGGATCTGTTTTACGACCCCGTGATTCAAAGAAAAAAATAAAACATCCTGCAAAATTTTTAATTTAAAATCAGGAAGATATAATTAAAAAAAAATAAGTAAATTATGTAGATCTATACAAATTCTACAACACTTGGATCATCTCATACATTATGTAACTTTTCAAATACTTCAAATATTTTGACAAACTCTTACTGCTTTTGACCAATTCTGACTGATTTTGACCAATTTTAGGGATTGATTAGGTTAGGTGAAATGGAGTGATAGGTCTCTAATATCTGAATAATCCCAAATTTTACAAGTACACCTGGATTATCTCATCTCTTACATTATGTCATTTTTTTAAACCAACCAAATATGATGCATATACAGAATTTTGGCATATAATTTTTCAAATACTTCAAGTATTTTGACTAACTTTGACCGACATTTAACCAATTTTGACCGATTAATTACTGATCAATCACCAATTAATCACGAGCTCATAAAAATGACCAATGAAAAAACAAAACTAGACATGAAGAGTTGTTCATACCGGGCATCAAACGAGTGTTTGATCCGATAGATATTTGAATCAGCGAATGAATGATGATGTTATTTATAGGGTCAAGTTGAGGAGTAGATGATTATTAAGAGATAACTCTCAATTAAACGAAACGGTGTCGTCTGGAAACTGACTTTCCGTTATTAGGCGGGAATCGCATCCCAACAAAACAGAGTCGTATTAATATCACTTTTGTTTTATTTTAAATTAAATAATTGAATGAATAACTACAACAAATAATTAAAATATAAACAAGCTACTTCAATAATTAAACCCTATGAATGTTACCTTTCTCAAATCATGGCTTATGGGTACGATTTACATGATTTTTACTCATAAGTTTATTTTAATTTTATTTTTTAAACGGAAAATTTCATGCTTTCCGTGACTTGAAACTATTTAAGTGTTTAAAATGTTTTGTCTCTGCCACTAGACCCTAATTAAGATATCACTTTGTATTGTTTCGTATTAAATTTTAAAAAAACCATTTAAAACTAAAAATATTAATTAGTGAAAAAGAATCATGTGGTTTTTACATGGTAATTTTTACGGAGTATTTTTTATTCCATTGCATAATACCATATTCTAATATAGGCCTATTACATGTTGGTGTAATTTGCCCAACAATATCCAGTAATTTAGAAGCCAATTTGCAGTCTAAAGATGATTAAACCATCCAAAATGCTAATCCATATATAACGCTCTTATTGTTCAAATAAATTAAAACCACATATAGTTTATCTTGTTATAATGAGTCAGAATCATGAGGTTTTGAGCTTATCTCGTTTATCATATAGATTAGATTTCAATTCTAAGGTTCATTATCGAAGAGCTTAGATATCTCATAGGACATATATAGACCACAACGGGAGGTCTTGACTTTGTTTTCAAGAAAAAGCTAGTTTCCTTATCAAATTTCAACAACTTGTAGAGAAACGATTCCATAGGGATGAAGCTAGATTAGTTCCTCAAACTTCAAATGGATGTTTTAGAAGGTTTTGAGTTTGAGTAACACAAGGAGAAGGATTTGATGCATCAACGTAATCTCTTAACGTATTTTGACTATTTTCCCTTGCCACCTTAAATACATGAAGTTCCTCATATTCAAAAGAGAGTCAATATCAATAGTTTAGTAAGCGTCGGTGTCGAACCTAAACCTGAGAAATGCTTTTGGCCATATTGAAGCTAAGAGAGGTTTTAGTGTGGGAAAGTGTGAATAGTGAATACAAATGACTTGGGCAGACTCGACGCAACAGTGGTGTTTTCACCGAAATTTCACTCGCTAGAATTTCAATGGAAGGGTTTTTCTGTGGCATCCGAAATCTCTTAATGGAATTGGGAAGGACAATGGGAGTTCATATTGAAAGAGTAAAGTAGTCATTTTATACACTTAACATATATTTTAACGGAGTGTTTGAACCACAAATTGTTACATGCAGAAAACCGCATATCTGAAACATGTAAAAAGTAATTAAACTACAAACATTTGATTTAGTTGTTTACACAATGAGAAACAACTATCAATTAATATGAAAGGTTTCGCGTTATAGAAGATGAAAGACAGATTATATTCCGTTTTAAAAATGTAGAATAAATAATTTATGTTTATTATACGTAGTGGTTAATATTTCCTTTAATTAGAGTTATTTAAATAAAGATGATTAATCCTTAATATGACATTTTGGCCCAAAAGTGAGATACTCTTTGTGTACACTCCATTTGAACATCCGTTCCATGCCCATATTCACCGGGAAGAGTCCCAAACGGCATCAATAATTCAATATAATTTAATTCAATATTCCAATCACTTATGGAAAAATAGGGGTTGACTTCGTCATGTTTGATAGAAAATTATACTTTTTTGGAACAAAGTTAAATAGTAGATTATTATATACCAAACTTTTTTTTTTATATTTTTCATTTTAAATTTCAATTATTTGACTCTTTTTTATATTTGTTTTTATTTATTTGTATATTTCAATTTGTTTTATGCATGACCTTTTATTTTAATTTTTTTTAGCTTTTTAAATAAGTGTTTCTTTTTATGGTCTTTGATCAACATAAAAACATGTCGATATTCTTTTGAACATATCACAACTTTATTTGATAGAATATCTCTTTGGGTTGCTATACTGAATGTTAGTCTCGAACCGAAACCATTCAAGTGCCCGACCCACTGCAAAACACGTGTTATTTCCCGGAGCACGTGTTAATTCCCACTAGTTCTAAGTAAAAATGTAACCAATTTACTTTAGTGGGGTGAATTTGCATTTTCACAACATGTTCATGACTCAAGCACCAACTTTTGCAATATCACATTGAATGCAAACTCCACTAGTTATTGCTTTCCCCATTATATCTAGTAAAAGCAGATCGAGTACCCGATTCACATTAAAATCGTGATAACCGAATCCAAAATCAAACAGACGCAAACATACACTAGATCAAGCTCTCAACAGTGGTACTAGTCACTACCCTATTGTTCATCATCATCAACTCTATTTCTTCAGTTTTACATTTTGCTAACGTACACCCTTTACATGTTAGATACAATCCTTTTGAAAATATACATCTCCGTCCTTTTGTTGCACATCCATTTGTATCGCTTTATTGAGTTTATAGATGAAAGATCCAAAGAGGGATTCGTAACTCAAATCACGACTCACATGTAAATCAGCGGGAATGCCTAAGATTGTGAAGAGGCAGGTTCATAGCCAAGAACACAAAGATAAATCCTTTTAATGTTATTTTTATTTTATGTGGTAGCTTTTTGTTTAGTCTAGTTAAGTTATGTTGACAGAAGTTAATATTTCTCTTATGTTTTTATTTCGTTTAAGTTTCTAAATAATGTCTCTCATTAAATAATGTTTGGCCATAGAATAAAATATAAATAGAGGCTCATTTTATAATGTTTGAAAGAACTTAATTTTGATTTATGTTGACCCAAGTAACACTCGTTTGAAGTTTTGAGCATATATACCATGTTTCTCTAATTCCCATTGGTAAAGGTAATTACAATAAAATTTATTTTCACAATAATGTCAATTAATATAGTTTATTTAATAGTTATTATACACCAAAGTTTAATTATTAGATACCTAAACATATTTTGCAGTGTTTTTATCTTTAACGTTAATCTAAAGTTGATAACGGTATGTAGGTTGGTAAAACGAATGTGTTAGGAAACTTTGGAAACATATGAAAAAAAAGTACTTGTTTGAATAATTAGAAATCTTAATGGAAGAAACTTTTATTTTGATACGGGAGCTCAATATTTAGTTGTCTTATTATTTTGTATTATTTATGCCAATTTAGACAAAAGAAATATGTTAAACGGCAAAAACAGCATTAACTATGCTTAAAAGAGAGATCAATTTGACATTTAGTGTCATTTTTATTCCTTTTGAGGTGTGGCTAAACGTACCCCCGGTTGCTTGTCATACCCCCCCTTGGAAAAACCAACTTTCATATTACCCATTTAAATTATATAGTTACCAAATTAGTACAAAAATAAGGATTTCATATTATTTTTTTTACAAGTTGTGTTTTTTATGATTTCGAGTTTAGGGTTTAGGGTTCGGGTTTAGGGTTTAGGGTTCGGGTTTAGGGTTTAGGTTCTCGGGTTTCGGGTTTAGGTTTTCGGGTTTCGGGTTTAGGGTTTAGGGTTTAAGGTTTTCAAGTTTCGGGTTTATTTCGTAAAAGATAAAGAGGTAAAATAAGGATATTATAAATATATATACTATTAAAATTAAAAAAATATATTATAAATATTTACAATATTAATACTAAAAATATAAATTAATAGTAATACTTGATAGTTTTTAATTTGATATATGTAGTGGAGATTATTAAGTGTAAAAAATGTTGTAGGAACTAATATGTATATAAATAATGTTAAGAGGTAATAGTAATTTATCTAATAAATTAGGGGGTGTATATTTAATAAAAATGGTGTAAGAGGGGGCACGTTTAGTAACACCCTTCATTTTGTTACACAATGTCAATTTGTCATTGATAACTGATGATTATAATAACTAACTAAAATTCAAATAGATATGAATAAATGTCAATTGTGACAGGTTGATACTTTTAAGAATTTCTTTTTTAAAATAAACTTTGCAAAATAATGATCAGGTTATAAAATACTATTTTAATCATGTCACTTATAAAATATTTTGTTTCAATTAGGTGACAGAAATTTTCTTTGATGTTTCAACCCTAAATTTAACTTAAAAAAAGCAATTAATCACGAGCTCATAAAAATGATGCATATACAGAATTTTGGCATATAATTTTTCAAATACTTCAAGTATTTTGACTAACTTTGACCGACATTTAACCAATTTTGACCGATTAATTACTGATCAATCACCAATTAATCACAAGATCATAAAAATGACCAATGAAAAAACAAAACTAGACATGAAGAGTTGTTCATACCGAGCATCAAACGTGTGTTTGATCTGATAGTATCCTGCATGATGCCCTAAATCTTCAATTGTAGCTCCATCGGGATCATCAAAATCGGGGAACTTGAACAGCTTCTCAACCATCAGCTTCTTCTCACCACCGCCACTCGTCTTCTCTAACGGAAACCTAGGGTTTTGTAAGCTAAACGACGAAGTAAAAGCAAACGAAAGAAGAATGAGAAACGAAATGAACATAATATTCGCCATTTTGTAATGTAATGATTTGAATTGAATTGAATTGAATGAATA
Source organism: Bidens hawaiensis (assembly GCF_021521415.1). Lineage (NCBI taxonomy): Eukaryota > Viridiplantae > Streptophyta > Magnoliopsida > Asterales > Asteraceae > Bidens > Bidens hawaiensis. Next base: position 245,289 of record NW_027493821.1, read on the forward strand.
TATTTTTGAATCAGCAGCGAATGAATGATGATGTTATTTATAGGGTCAAGTTGAGGAGTAGATGATTATTAAGAGATAACTCTCAATTAAACGAAACGGTGTCGTCTGGAAACTGACTTTCCGTTATTAGGCGGGAATCGCATCCCAACAAAACAGAGTCGTATTAATATCACTTTTGTTTTATTTTAAAGGAAATTTGGTTTTTATTGGTCCCAACTATTGTCTTTTGGTTATTGCCGGTCTCAACTAACGAATTGGTCACTGATGGTCCCAACTTTTAATGTATTTGTTCCTAACGGTCTGCGGCTAACAGAATCCTAACGCCGTTAGTTTCAGGTCATCGAAAAAACGTTTTTGGCTGGGAAAGTCAATTTCTTTGCCGGAAAACACCACCTGAACACCGCCACCAACACCTATTGACTCACCGCCAACCAACCACCATAACTTAAGCACCATAAACTGATTCCGACGATGGTTCTAGGGTTCCGACGACCTCAATAATTGAGGCTTTTACTAGAAAAAAGTTTTGTAAAGACACGATACAAAGTTACCATGATGTTTGGGACAAAATTGTTGAGTTTTCGGGGAAAAATGTGTGTTTTCCGGCAAAAAAAAACGTTTTTCCGGCAACCTGAAACTAACGACGTTAGAATTCTGTTAGTCACGGACCGTTAGAAACAAATACGTTAAAAGTTGGGATCGTCAGCAGCCAATTCGTTAGTTGGGACCGACAGTGACCAAAAGACGATAGTTGGGACCAATAAAAACCAATTTTCATAATTTAAACTAGGTTAGTTACCCGTGTAACACACGGGTTAGAATAAGTAATATTTTTTAAATAATAACATAAATTTGAAATAAAAAAAATGTATCACATATATAAAGATATATTATATAGTAAAAAAGTACACATTACGCAATTTGGAAATAAAAAGTTGTTAAAAAATTCATAAATCATAATTTTATTTGTTATTTTCTATATCAAAACATAGTTGTAAATGATTACTTTTTTAAACTAACTCGTGGACCAAAACTCATTCTAATATTAAACTATTTGACATGAACAATGTTTGATACTTTAATCGGTTAAAGAAACCCACCCGTTTTGTATTGGTTACCTATAAAAATCTAATATTAATAACTAATGCAATACATTTTATATCAAGCAAATAATATATATATGATGGTATTAATTTTTTAAATTAGGATGGAATTATTATAAAATTTGAAAATGAAATATTAAAAAGAGAAATAGTAAATAAGAGAGAGAGATGAGATAAAATTTTGTAAGGATCAACATAGTTAATATGAGAGAGATGAGAGAAAACCATTGGACTAAACCGTAGATTTCGACAAATCATAGGGACGAAAACCGCAATTCACTTAATAATAAAAGATTGAAAAGAAAAAAAGGAATAAAATATAAAACTATTAATAAGAAAAAGGAATATATATTTAACATGAGAGAAATGAGAAAATTTTGTAAGAATTACTCATGTGTAATGACATATGGCATTAAGACCCGTGTAGAACACGAGTTAGAATAAATAAATTTATTTAGATAATAATACAATGTAAATATGTTCAAATGATATAAAGGTATAATATATGGTAGAATAAATTACGTATTACACAATACGGAAATAAAAAGTTGTTGAAAATTCATAATCTCTAAATATTTTTTTGTATACAATATTTGTAATTTTAACCTACATATAAAAATTAGTAGTTTCGTTTTGTTTTTTATTTCAACTTTAGATAATGAAACACATCACTTACCATGCGTTATACAGGTTGTCTCAAAAACAAATCAAACCATCTATAGTGATTGACTTTAGCTTTTATTAATCTTCATTGCAAAACAAACATAAAGTTTTATTTGAAATTAATTATTTTATCTAAATTAACGTGAAAATTTGTTACTTATAAAGATTTAATATTAATAACTAATACAACATATTTATATAAAACTAAATAATATATCTATGTTTGTATTAAAATTTTAAATTAAAAAATAATTATTAAAAAGAGAAAATAATTGATAAAAAAGGAAAAAAAAAGTTAAATATAAAACCATTAAAAAGGGAAATGTATTTAATAAGAAAGAGAGGTGGGAAAATTTTATAAGAAACTATTTTATGTGATGCTATGTGGCATTAAAAACTTTTATTTATTATATAGTATAAATTAAATAATTGAATGAATAACTACAACAAATAATTAATATAAACAAGTTACTTCAATAACTAAACCCTATGAATGTTAGCTTTCTCAAACCATGGCTTATGGGTAGAGATGTACAAACCGGTTTAAAATTCTAAACCAATTTGGGTTGAAACCGGTTCGGTTTGGTCAACAAAAGTCAAAACCCATTTATAATTTGTTTCAGTTCGGGTTGAAACCGGTTTCTTACCATGTTACGATCGGTTTCGGTTCAGGTTTTGATCAGTTTCAGTTTGGGTTTTGACCGGTTTTGGTTCGGTTAACCGGTTTTGATGGAGAAAATTACAAACGGGTTCCGAACCTACGGTTTCAATCGGTTCCAAACCGGTTTCTACATAATCGGTTTCAAATCGGTTCAGTTTCGGTTCGATTTTCGAGTCAGATCGGTTAACTGGATTATTTTCCCACCTCTAGTTATGGGTGCGCTTTACATGATTACTCATAAGCTTATTTTAATTTTATTTTTTTTAACAGAAAATTTCATACTTACTGTGACTTGAGAATATTTAGGTGTTTAAAAGGTTTTGTTTCTGCCACTAGACCTCCAAGACATCACTTTGTATTGTTTCAATTTTCAAATGTATGAAATTTTAAAAGTCCATTTAAAAATAAAAATGTTGATTAATAAAAAAGAATCACGTGGTTTTTACATGGTAATTTTTATTTTTTTATTTCATTGCGTAATATTCTAGTATCCAATATTTTGGTGTAGTTTGCCCAACAATATCCAATAATTTAGAAGCCAATTTGTAGTAAAAAGACAATTTAAACCATCCAAAATGCTAATCCATGACGCTCTTATTGTTTAAATCGGTTAAAACTGAATATAGTCTATCCTCTCGATGTTATGAGTCGGAATTATGAGGTTTTGAGATTGTCTCGTTTATCATAAAGATTAGATAAAACCTTTGATTTCAATTCTAAGGTTCATTATTGAAGAGCTTAGATTTCTCATTGAACATAGATAGACCATAGTTGGAGTTCTTGATTCAATTGTTTTCAAGAAAGATCTAGTTTCCTTATCAAATTTTAACAACTTGTAGAGAAACGATTTCATAGGATGGAGCTAGATTAGTTCCTCAAACTTCAATAAGTTTAGTAACTGTCAGTGTCAAACCCGAGAAATGATTTGGCCATATTGAAGTTAAGAGAGGTTTTAGTGTGGGAGAGTGTGAATACAAATGACATGGGCAGATTCGACGTAACGGTGATGTTGTCTCCGAAATTTCACTCGCTAGAAATTTCAACGGACATGGTTTTTCTGTGGCATTCGAAATCTCTTGATCAAATTGGGTAGAACAATGAGAGTTCATATTGAAAGAGTAAAGTAGTCATTTTACACAAACTTAACAGATATTTTAACGGAGTTAGTGTTAGAACCACAAAATTGTTACATATAGAAAACCGCACATCTCAAACATGTAAAAAGTAATTAAACTATGATCATTCGATTTAGTTGTTTACACAATGAGAAACGACAATCAATTAATATGAAGGGTTCGTGTTATAGAAAGTGAAAGACAGTTTACACGTAGTGGTTAATATTTTCTTTAATTGAGTTATTTAAATGAAAATGATTAATCCTTAATATGACATGTTGGCCCGAAAGTGAGATACTCTTTGTGTGCACTCCATTTAAACATCCGTTTCATGCCCATATTCACCGGGAAGAGTCCCAAACGGCATCAATAATTCAATATAACTTAACTAGCTTTAGAAACCCGTGTATTACACGGGATAAATTAATGTATAAATCATAATGAATAAGTTAATACAAATAAAAAAAGATAATTAAGTTTCTTTATATTATGTAAAAAAAATGTATTACAAATATAGTCGTTTTATATCATCTAATATATTTGAATTTTAAATCGAGAATGAGTTGTTTTAATATCGGTATACAATAATGAAACAATGTCACTGGAAGTAACATTTAAAATAATGAGGCATTTCTATGTGAAAGATGTAGCTAAAGTCTTTCACAAAAATGTTATACGTTTCATACCCGGCCATAGACAAAAAGGACAACAGATTTTCCTTTTTAAACAGCTTTCATGTTGTCTTTATAAACACAATGTTGTTCCATTATCATAATAGTCTTATAATAAATATAAAAAATGAAAAATTAGTCTATGATTTTTAAGACTAGATATTTGTAAAAGAAAATAATAAAAATTATTATAACTTTCTTCAATATGAAGATATCTCAAAAAAAAAATTGAATGTTAATGTACTCTTTAAACATAAACTATTTTTTATATATATTTCAATCCTAAAGAAAATATATTTATGATACATAATTATTATAATAATATTTTTTTATATTAAGTATGTTTAGAATATAATATATTGTATTAATGATTCAATCAATAATTTATAATCAATTCTATATTTAGAACCAATATTTTTTATTATTTTTCATTAATAGAAGAAAAGTGATTCTGAAGGAAAATTAATATAAGAATGTCATGCGTCAAAATTATATCTTTATTAATACAGGTAGATAGATTCAAAATTCCAATCACTTATGGAAAAATAGGGGTTGACATCGTCATGTTTGATAGAAAATTATACTATTTTGGAATAAAGTTAAATAGTAGATTACTTTTACCTATTTTTTTATAATTTTCATTTTTAGTGTTTTTAATTTTAATTATTTGAATTTTTTTATACCTGTTTTTATATACCTGTAATTTTTTTTTAGTTTTTTTAATAAGTGTTTCTTTTTATGATTTTTGATCAACATAAAAACATGTCAATATTCTCTTGAATATATCACGGCTTTATTTGATGGAATATCTCTTGGAAAAAACCAAGGAGCACTTAACCACAAAAGAGCAAATTGATCATGGTTTTAAGCTGATGAGACTTACAGTGATTGCATCCAAACAAATACACAGTAGAGAATTTTTACAGATTAACCACATTTTTTTATATATTTTTATACAGTGAAGAACAAGGCTGATTTAATCTTCAACAAGAACTAATTAATAACATCTCTATGTATGGTTTATAATATTATAATATACGTACATATAAATCACTCTGAATATATTAAACCTTTTTTTTACAATTTTTATGCATGGATGTAACAATACAAGTTGATTCGGTTAATAGTAAATAATTGTGATGGGAAATTTGTCCCGCACTTCAAGTCATGTTTATGTTAACTGAGCATATATGAAAGCTAGAGGAGTGTGGTTCAACTCGCGCGCTATAGGAATTGGGGTGACACTGATTCAGTTTTTCACTATGCCTAAAGAAGAAATATTTTGAAAGAGGGTGACAGTGTGGTTCAACCCATGTGTTGCCGTGGGTAAAAACAAAACGAAATAAAAACATTTATTTGATTAAATTTTATTTAAATAATAGTAACATTAATAAATCTTCGAAGTAATTTAGAAAATATGAGTTAATTCGGTTAATGGTAAACAATTGTGACATTGTATGTGTATTAACATGTAGTGTTGATCATATATTGATATATTTAGTAATATTTTTTATTAAAGATATATGTGACTAACAATATAAAAAACAAAAAAATTGAAGTAGTTAAGTAGGGCTTTGTGACACACATACTTATATTCTGGAAATTAAAAAAAAAAGTGATTTTGTGGGCTGTCAATTATGTATTAAATAAAAAGGTTTAATTCAGAATTTATTATTGTGAATAAGTCCACTGATATGTTATAATTGAATTTATTAATATTTCACATAAATTCTGCGAGTTGAGACATATTCTTGTTTATATGATGGTACACATTTACACTGATCTTTAGGCATGCAGTATTTTTAAAATCGTATAAAAATATTAGCTGTTATATTTTTAATTTTGTGAAGTAATAAAAGGATATATTTAATTAAACTTCTTATGAGTAATAACTTAATTATAGCTTGTTATCTTATTAAAACATTGTTGATGTATTCGCGTTGGGCCTTGCCTACAAAATCGATTGAGTTGAGTAGTATTTGACCAGGATCTTGTTCGAGATATGTATTTTCTTGCCCGAATCTCCCTCCCATCGATGTAATTAGTGTAAAATAAGCATCTTACTACGGATTTTCATAATTTAATGATAAAAAAAATTGAGAAAGCACCTTCTTATGATGAGGTTCCTAGTATTGAGTAGGAATCACGAGGTTTGGGTTGTGGAGCGCGTAACAATTAATGTTTTGTTTAAGTAGTTCCTAGAATATATTCAATGTTTGTAATTGAATTATTAGTGTTTTCATGTTCCTGTGAAGCTAAAGGTTGGGTTTGACAATTGCTTAAAGGCAAGGGTACTAAATAGGGTTGTAATTAGCAAACCGGACATCCGTCCATCCGTTCAGCGAGAAGTTTGTTTATATTTATCTGTTTAACACATGAACCGGACATGAACAAAAAACCATCGTCCAAATAAGAGGACCATATCTACCTTGGGGATGCTGCTCAACTTATGGTCCAAGATGTCAATTCTGAAATGTATATATCAACATAATGATTGCATACTTACTATTAACACTATTGATTTTTTAATTTTTTAAAGCCCGTATAAAAAAAAACTCATCCAAAATATTCAAAAAGAGCTTGCGCTGGAAAGAAAAAATGTTAGGTTATTTAAAGCGTGAACATGTTCATATTTATTTACTATCATATTGGGCAACATAGCAATTTCAACAAAAATTCAAAAATTTGCTAAGAACTCGACATCTTCCTCGTTGTAACCAGCCAATACGTTTAACTAGATGTTTTTTTGTTTTTTTATTTTAAGATGTAAAGAAAGTCAATGTTATTATACTAACTTTTATATATTATCATTTATTCTGAATTACTTGTAATGAATACATTCACAAGTATGATCCGGCTGACACAAACCGCCAAGCATGCAACGGTCTTCGCAATCCTGATCTGTTTTACAAGGTATATCACCCTTTGCAGGTTCGACGTGAGGTTGAGTTTTGTCGCACTAGCGATCCTTCATCAGCGAAAACATTTGATGTCTGCAAATCTGTAAAATATACTTCGTCACCAACAAACTAGGAATATGCTAAGATATATATAAAAAAAATCAAAAGATAGAGAGTACCATAGACTAAAAATAACATTACGACCAAGAATGTCATCTTCAATGTAGTCGATGTCATGCTTGAACCCATTAAAACCCAATAAGTTGATAAGTAAAGAGTTATTTTGTATTTAGATGGAAATAATTTCTTAGGCATGCATCTACATATATAGGCTCTAAAAAATTATAATATTATGTTATGTTATGTTTTACATATTACGTTATGTTATATTATATATGTTATGTTATGCATATCATATTTTGTTATATTTTAATATAAATATAGGAAAAGGTTTTATATATATATATATATATATATATATATAGGAAGGATCAAGAGAAAGCTCATTCTTAAAGAGAAAACCTAAAAAGTTCTAAAAAAGAATTTTTAAGTAAAAATAAAAAAATATTTTTCAATGTTATTTTTTTTCATCTTTCTTATATTTTGTTACTCTTCACTAGAAAAAAAATATAAAAAATGTCGATGTAGTACACATATGCAATAATGTTGTTTTACATATGTGCAATAATGTGTATTTTATATGCTCAATAGTGTTTAATTGCATATATTCAATTGCGTGCATTGAATATGTGCAATAATGTTGTATTATATGCAAAAAATATAAAGCAAATAAATAAATGTCGATGTAGTGTATATGTGTATTAGTGTTGTATTACATATACACAATAGTGTTCATTCGATATGTGAAATAGTCTTATATTGCATATATACAACAATGTGTATCAAATATGTGTAATAACGTTGTATTTCATGTAATACAACACTCTTGTGTATGTGCATCACACTATTGCATACATGCACTACACCGACGAGTTTTTTTAAACAAAATCAACGTATAAGAAAAATGAAAATAAAAAAGAAATACAAAATACTCTTTTTAAAAAAGTTAAATAATTCTTTAGGAATTTGTTTAAGTTAAAAAAGTTAAAAACATATATATATAATACAAATAAATTAACTTGCTAACTGTGCGAATTGAGTGGTGTAATTAAATATAACTTCTATAGTGAGAAGTGTATAAATAACTAGAGTAATTATTATTACACTGTTTTATTAATTGTTTATCACATGATTACTTTAGTTCAAAACTGTAATTGCTTTAGTTATTGTATGTCTAGTAGATTAATTTTACTTGTACCGGATCCAACCCCTATCTATCTATCTATCAAAAAAACCAATGTGTCACTCTCTGATTGTTCCCACCTCTTTCAAGCCACTAGATTGTTTGATTTGTGATTTGATGATTCTCATGTGTTTGACCCGAATTCGCGGCGTGCGACTAACACAAAATTTTTTGTGACTAAACAATAGAAATGACCACACTTACAGTACATTCATACATTCATGTGGTTGTTGCTAGCCTTTACCCACACTTATTTGAACATAATGCTTGATTACAACAACCCATTTAGTCACGGTTTATTGAAATGAATGCGACCAAAACACAATTTTTCGTAACTATATAATGCAAACGATCACATTTGCAATAAAGCGTATGGTCGTTGGTACCCTTAAGCCATACTTATGGGACAAAATGATTGATTCCAACAACTCTTTAGCCACGGATTTTTTTAAAGAAGGTGCAAAGGTGAATGGTTGTTTTTGAAACCTCCTCCTTCAGACCTGCTTGGACCCTGTTGGCAGTAATTGGTGCACACTACTAGAAAAAAGTAATGTTTCCTACAAAACTTTCCAACGCAATTCTTACGAACGTTATTTCCAACACTTTCCAACGAAATTCCTACGCAAAAGAAAGATAGTGACAAAAAAAAAATTTGTGTTGGAAATGTGTAACAAGTATTCCAACACATTTCCAACAAAAAATTAGTTATACGCTTTTATGTAACCTTTTGTGAGAAATGCGTAACAAAAAAAAAACAAAATAAATATAAGTAATAAATATCATTAATTGCGTTGGAACTATCCAAGCAATTTTAAGGAACGGTTAATTACAATCTTAAGTTATTATTATTATATTGTTTTTGGTTACGTTTATTTTAATAGTATTAATTTTGTATTTATTTTTTCCACGAAAGTTGTTGATGACAATATTATGAATTTATTAATATTAATTAATATACACATTAATATGCATATACGTATCGGACCTTGCAATTGAATTCCAACAACGTGCAAACAGGTAAAAAAAGTCAAGGCGCGGGATCGAACATCCGAACCATATGTCCGGATGTAAACAAGCCGAGATGCTCAGCTATTTGAGATCGACTCGCTAAAAAGCTCGATCGAGCCCGAGCCCGAGCTTCACTTATTGAGCTCGAGCCGGCTCGCGAGCCCTTTTTTTAACGGCCAAAGAATCTTCCAAATGAGTTACTGACTAAACTCACTATATCATGATACACTCGCCTTTTGATCCGGAGAAAACCCTCACCTAAGGGCAATGCCCGTGAACACTCGTCTGAAGGCACGACAGTGCAGTGAACAAACCGAGGTCAAGCCGAGATTGAGTTTAAAACTCTACTTACGAGCCAAGCTCGTGCTCGTGCTTTGAAAATAAAGCTCGAAACGAGCCGAGCTAGAGCTTCGTGTAAGTTAAGCGAGCTAAGCCCGAGCTCGGCTAGTTTGCACCCCTAAATTGAGGAACTAAGCTTAACGTGTTCTGGTCTTTGAATGTATTTAGTTTATTTTTTCCAAAACATTTATTTTTATTTATAAGTTTAAGGTTCATCTAAGCAATTTGTTCTTAATTCCCTCCCAATTTTGTTCACGTTCTGTTAATAGTCGATGAAACTCGCGCACTACCATCAACTTAGCGTTGTTTCTCCCTGCATTTAGTCGTACACTTTATAAATGTACCACAACTATCCCAAGTTTCGACCTATTGGCTGCCAACGAGTTTTTTCACTAACAGGGTTACAATTTGGTTCGTTTATTTTGGTTAGTAAAGTAGTTCAGTTCGTTTATTTTTGTTAAAAAATGGTTCCGTTCGTTTATTGATTAGAAATATTAATTTTAATTAAAAAATATCTTTTTACCACATAATCAATCCACATCACTATTTTTACCACATCATCGTACAATTCATCTTCCATGTCATAAAAAACTAACAAAATTTAACCCCATTAGTGAAGAGCTCGTTAGCGGGCAATAGGTCGAAACTTGGGAATATTGTGGTACACTTTTAGTTGGGATATTGGTTTTTAATACTCTCAACTTTCACTCGTTGAATGATAACACTCATAACTTTTGATTTGTTACCCACCAGTCTCAACTTTCACCATATTTGCTTCTACCGCACATTAGATCAAGAACCAGCACTCCACTGTCGGCTTCAAATACACCTCGTTCAGCCGCTCCTCCGCCGCTGTCTCCCACACAAGAATCGACAGCTTCATCCTCATTCTCCGGCTACTCTTCTTATTAAGGTCACGATAATCCCGATTTTCATTTCTTTTTCAACTGTTTTTAAACATGGCTGCTTGGTGGGGAAAGAAATCATCGACCAAGAACAAAGATCACCATTGGAATCAAGACAAGGGTTTAAAAGACACTTCGATGATTAGTAATAAAAATGATAAAAAGCAGAACAAGTGCTTTGAGGAGGTGTCTTTTACGTCGTGGGTCGGAGGCTCAAATTCTACATATGAGTTTTCGGGTTTTGATGGTTGGAGTCCTGACGCAATACACCTGCCACGATATTCTTTTTCAACACAACCTAATTGTTTCCTTGGATAAACAATTAATTAATCACTCAATTTTCTTTCAACAGGGGAATATTAGTATTGTTGTTCTGACCAGAGTCTCCATCTCCATCGAAGCTATACTTTTATTAATTCATTATCATCGTATCTTCTTCTTCTTTGCTTTTAGAAGACCAGCGCAACCTTCAACTGTCTCCGTCGATTATTTTATGTTTCACGATCGACTCAAGAACCCTAAAAACCTATAGCCCGCCAGAGAAGAAGAGGAGCTATGGGTGATACTTCAAACCGAACGGGTGGTTCTTCAATTCTTTTACTATGTCCGATGCTCACGAAGAACAACTACACCACCTGGGCGCTTCGAATCAAATCCGTGTTTCGAAGCCATGATTTGTGGGATGTTGTTGAGCCGAGATCAGTAGCTGCAGTAGATGAAAAGAAGAACAGTGCTGCGATTTCATATTTGTTTCAATCCATACCGGAAGAACAAATCCAACAAGTCGTTATGTTGGCGAAGAGAGGGTTAAGGAGGCTTGACTAAATACCTTGATTACTGAATTTGAAACCATGAGGATGAAAGACACTGATACTATTGATGACTTTTTCGGGAGACTATCCGGTATAGCCTCAAAGTTCGCCTCGCTCGGTTCGGCACTCGATGAACAAAGGCTAGTAAGAAAATTTTTTACAAGCATGCCTAAGCGTTTTATAAGCGTTGTTGCCTTATTAGAACAAGTTATTGACTTGAAAACCATAAAGTATGAAGAAGCGGTAGGTAGATTAAAAGCCTACGAGGACCGTGTGAAAAGTGTCGATAATATGGATGATAATCAAGGTAAGCTCTTGTTTAATAAATCTTCCTCTCCGAGCAACTCCAAGGGAGGGAAAAAAGGGAAAGGAAAACGACATCAAGAGCAATCCCGAGACAAATCGAGAGGCAAATACAACAGGAACAAAGAAGGTGACTCGGGTATGAAAAAGGATTATTCGGGCGTTCAATGTTTTCGGTGTGACGAGATGGGTCACTTCGCTTCGGCATGCCCGGAACGAAGAGGAAAACGAGTCGGAGCAAAACGACCCGAATTAAACCTAACCGAAGCAAACGGACAAGCAACTAAGGAAGTTTTGATGAAGATAAGTATTAATGAAGAAGTTTTCTTGAACGAAGAAAACGTGAATCCGAAGCGGTACGAGTCGGAACCGAAGGAGGATGGTGTTTGGTACCTTGATAATGGGGCGAGCAATCATATGACGGGTACAAAATCTTACTTTTCTGATTTAGATGAAACAGTTGCTGGACAGGTTCGTTTCGGTGATAGTTCGTGTGTGGACATAAAGGGAAAAGGCTCGATAACCACTATTTGTGATGATGGTGTTGAGAGGGCAATCACTAACGTTTATTTTATCCCAAGTTTAACGAGCAATATTTTAAGCTTGGGACAAGCAACCGAAAACGGGTGCAAGGTGATTATGGAAGATGACCAACTTTTAGTGCTTGATAAATCGAGAAAGGTAATAATGAAGTCGGTTAGATCAAGGAATCGGTTGTATAAGGTGCGGCTTCGGGTTGGAACACCGGTATGTTTGTTATCAAACATTGAAGATCCGGGTTGGTTATGGCACGCGCGTTTAGGCCATTTGAATTTCGAGTCAGTGAAACTTCTAACAACCAAGGATATGGTACGTGGTGTTCCTTCGTTTATTGCTTATACTAATCCATGTGATAGTTGTTTAGTAGGTAAGCAAACCCGAAAAATGTTTCCTGATCAAACACGTTTTCGAGCCAAGCAACCACTTGATTTGATTCATGGCGATTTATGTGGTCCAATTTCACCGAGTACACCGTCGAGTAAGAAATTTATTTTTCTTATTGTTGATGATCACACGAGGTTCATGTGGGGATTTTTGTTAAGATCAAAAGACGAAGCTTTTGATTATTTCAAAAAATATAAAAGTTTGGTTGAAGGTGAAAGCGGTTACAAAATTGGAATTTTTCGAACCGACAACGGAGGAGAATTCACATCTTGTGAGTTCTCAAAATTTTGCACAAATGAATGAATCACACGACATTATTCCGCCCCATACACACCCCAACAAAATGGTGTGGTGGAGCGGAGAAATCGAACCGTGATTGACACAATTAGAAGCATGCTCCATGTCACAAAAGTTCCAAAACGGTTTTGGGGAGAAGCGGCGAGACATGCTATTTATATCCTAAACCGTGTACCGATGAAATCACTACCGGAGAAGACTCCCTTTGAAGCCTATATAGGTGTAAAACCCAATCTTGATCATTTACGGGTTTTCAGGTGTGTCGGTTATGTGAAAACACCTCCAACTACTTCGGTTAAAATGCTTGACGACCGAAGTACCCCTATGGTTTATCTCGGTACCGAACCCGGGACAAAGGCATACCGGATGTACGATCCGGTTAGACATCAAATTCATGTTTCTCGAGATGTTATTTTTCATGAGAAACAAGGTTGGAATTGGTCTAAAAGTGGTGAAAACTCGGCTGAAAATTTGGTAGTTCATCTGGAACAAGTTGGTAACGTTATAAACTTGTTTGACCAAAATACCCCTAGTCAAAACAGCCCGAACAGCACCCAAAACAGCCCAAACAGCACCTAAAACAGCCCAAACAGCACTGATTTCAGCCCAAACAGCACCCAAAACAGCCTAAACAGCACTGATTTAAGCCCAAACAGCACCCAAAACAGCCCAAACAGCACCGAAATAAGCCCGAACAGCATCAGTTCAGCAAACCAGCAGCCCGTTTCAGCAGTTTCAGCAAACTGCGCGCATCTGCAGCCCGTTTCGACTAACTTACATGCTGACCGAGGTCCATCTACCCCAAGACGGTCGAACCGAACCTCAATTTTACCTAAAAAGTTGAATGATTATGTGTTAAATGTTGAGACGGGAAAGAAAGGGATGAAGGGTTTGAAGATGAAGAATTATTTTTTACTCAAGATGGTGAACCGACGAGTTGTGCCGAGGCATCCGGAGTAAAAGAATGGGATAATGCAATGATCGAGGAGAGTGCATCTATTGAACGAAACAAGACGTGGGTACTTGTTGACAAGCCAAACGGGTTTAAAGCGATCGGGTTGAAGTGGGTTTATACAATTAAAAAGGATGCTATGGGCAGAATAGTAAAATACAAAGCACGGCTTGTGGCGAAGGGTTATGTTCAGAAATTCGGTGTGGATTTTAATGAAGTTTTTGCCCCCGTTGCTCGAATTGAAACGGTTAGATTATTACTCACCTTAGCCGCCCGAGAGGGGTGGGAAGTACATCACTTGGATGTGAAGTCGGCGTTCTTACATGGTGAGCTTGACGAGACTGTGTATTTTAGTCAACCGGAAGGTTTCGAGAAGAAAGGAATTGAAAGTAAATTTTATTTATTAAAGAAAGCCCTTTATGGGTTAAAGCAAGCACCACGAGCTTGGAATGTGAAGCTCGACAAAGTGTTGCAATCGCTTGGTTTTTACCAATGTCAACGAGAAACGGCGGTGTATCAAAAATATATAGAGAATGACATATTAATAATATGTGTGTATGTTGACGATTTACTTGTCACAGGTTCAAGTAAGGATGAAATTCTTAAGTTCAAGAAACAAATGGAGGAACAATTCGAGATGAGCAATTTGGGTTTATTGTCATTCTATCTCGGAATAGAAGTCTCACAATCCGAAACCGGGATCGAGATCAAGCAAGAAGCCTATGCCAAGAAGATCTTGAAAGAAACAAATATGGAGATTTGTAATCCTATCAAGTGTCCACTTGAACCGAGCACAAGGCTTTCAAAAGACGAGAAGGGGAAACCCGTTGATGCTACCGTCTACCGAAGAATAATCGGGTGTTTGAGGTATTTGTTACATACGAGACCGGATTTGAGTTTTTCTGTTGGAATAGTGAGTCGGTATATGCAAGAGCCAAAGGAATCTTACATGGATGCGATTAAGCATATTCTTCATTATGTTAAAAGAACCGTGTCTTACGGTTTAAAATATTCGAGGAGTGGAAGTCGTCACCTTTACGGGTATTTCGATAGTAGCCATGGAGTTGATGACGATGATGGCAAAAGTACTACCGGTTATGTTTTCTACTTTAATGATGCCCCGGTTACTTGGTGTACTCAAAAACAGCCAACAAAAGCTTTATCTTCGTGCGAGGCGGAGTTTATGGCAGCAACCGCGGCTGCGGGTCAACCCGTTTGGCTCCAAGAATTACTTAGTGAAGTAACGGGATGGCCGATGGAAACCGTAGTATTATATGTTGATAATACATCTTCCATTGCACTTATGAAGAACCCGGTGTGGCATGGTCGAAGTAAACACATAAAAACAAAGTATCACTTCATACGAGATTGTATCAAGAACGGGGATGTTAGAGTGGAACATATTCCTGGAAGCGAACAACGAGCTGACACGTTGAAAAAGGCTCTAGCTCGTATTAAGTTTGCGGAGATGCAAAAGCTACTTGGAGTGGATGATCTCTCGAAGGCCAAACCGAAATTAGAGGGGTGATTGTTAGCCATAATTTGGTTTGGTCCGGTCCATCGAGCCTATGGTGGATCGGTATCTTGGAGACCAAGTCGAGCACATGATTTGGGCTACAAGTTATTTATTAATTATTATTTAGATTTGTTTTTACCAATTAGTATTTGAATATGATTATGGTATATGTATTCTAGTCTAGTTGGGTTTTGAAATCTAAATTAGTATATATACCCGAGCTTGTGGGTTATATCATTATGTATTGTAATTTTTCGAGCTAATGAAAGTTACAAGGATCGAGCTTATGATCTAAATTCGTTTTGTGTTTTCGATTCTGGTTACCAAACTTCAAAAATATGAGTTAATTCGGTTAATGGTAAACAATTGTGACATTGTATGTGTATTAACATTTAGTACTGTTGATCATATATTGATATACTTTGTAATATTTTTTATTAAAGATATATGTGACTAATAATATAAAAAAACAAAAAAATTGAAGTAGTTAAGTAATGCTTTGTGACACACGTACTTATATTCTGGAAATTAAGAAAAGTGATTTTGTGGGCTGTCAATTATGTATTAAATAAAAAAGTTTAATTCAGAATTTATTATTGTGAATTTGTAAGTTCATTGATTTGTTATTATTGAATTTGTTTACAAATTAATATTTCACATATATTCTGCGAGTTGAGACATATTCTTGTTTAGATGATGGTACACATTTACATTGATCTTTGGGCATGCAGTATTTTCTAAATCGTATAAAAATATTAACTTCTATATTTTCAATTTTGTGAAGTAATAAAAGGATCTATTTAATTAAACTTCTTAAAAGTAATAACTTAATTATAGCTGTTATCTTATTAAAACATTGTTGATGTAATCGTGTCGGGCCTTGCCTAAAAGATCGATTCAGTTGAGTAGTATTTAACCAGACATGTTTTTTTCTTGCCAGAATCTCTTTCCCATCGATGCAATTTACTGGTTGCCCTTCCGTGCTTGACCTTGCTTCAATTTAGAGGATAAGTCTAAGGCCTTCATAATGTTATTGTAATTAGTGTAAAATAAGCATTTTACTACGGATTTCCATAATTTAATAAAAAGAATTGAGAAAGCTCCTTCTTATGATGAGGTTCCTAGTATTGAGTAGTTCCTAGATCTTGTATTAAAACGTATCAGTTCAAGTCGGTAGTCATATATTCAATGTTTGAAAATGAATTATTAGTTCTTTCTTGTTATTACTGTGAAGCTAAAGGTTGGATTTGACAATTGCTTAAAGGCAAGGGTACTAGCGAATCGGACGCCCGTCCATCCGTTCAACGAGAAGTTCCAATATTACACAATATGTTTATTACATGCTATGCATACTATCATATTATCCTGTTTTTCAATCAACAAACGTGTGTGTAACCAATATTACATCAGAATCTTAAATTTATTATTAGTATTTATATTATTTAATTCAAGATTTTATGTATATAATTATAAGATAATTATAATTCCAGAGTTATTTTATTATGGTGCAATTTTTTTTATATGATATAAGTGTCTAACATTTGTATATGCATCATGATATACTGTTTTAAATTTTGTATTAACATTGTTTGACCTTAATTTAAATATATTATAGTTTTTAACAATCAGTTGAATTGAAGATTACGTAATGGTTTTTAATTAACTATTACAGGCAAGCTGTGAATGAAATTGTCATATTTTGGATGACAATTATCCAGCCCGTGATGCTGATGTGCTACATGGTGAAGTTTTTGGATGATATGTTACTTTTGATACAACTTGTAAAGTTTTTTTTTATCATGGTTATGTTTAGAATGTTTTGAAACTAGATGTATATGTTCTAGTATTCTAAATACTTTTGGAACGTTGTTTGGGTTTATGAAATTGTATTAATGTTGTGATGGTTAATAGTATATCTTAAGGGGTGTTAATGTATGTATGATCCTTTTAGTTTCATTTTCTGTCTCATGTATGTTATATCCAACATAACAATAATTTATAGTTTTTAATTATATAAATCATAATTCACTGTTCGTATTGAACTGATTTTTGTTATATTAATGTTTGATTCAGTTTTCATTTGTAGGAATTTCATTGGAATTTTGTTCTCAAGCGTACCATTTTATGGTAAATTGTTATTGTTTAAGTGTAAATTGTTGGTTTTTTATTTTTAAATTTTAACAAGAATGTATGCTCTAGAATGCTGCTTTAGGTAGGTTAGTGATCCTTTTGAAATTTGTTGCAACCTGACATCATATTTTTGCATATGAGCAGGAACCTAATTCATGTAATAGAAACTGTCATTCAGTGTTGATGTGAGTTTCTCAAATTCTTTTGTGTTCCTTTCAAATTTTCATTCACATTAGTATGTAAGCTGTTATTATGCTATTAAGGGGATGTTTTGATTGCTTAGCTTCACTAACTTATAACTTTATTTTTAAAAAGTAATAAGATGTTTGGGATTGCTTTTGGTGTGATTAAGAAAAGTTAATAAGTTTATAAGGAGTTTTCATAAATAAAAAAGGATTTTGGGTCAAATGGGTTTTGGTCAACCCGTAAATGTGTGTCGTGTTCGGGCTTTGTGTCTTACATGTTTTTGAGGTTTGGGTTTGTGTAAGGTTTAACCCGTTTAAAGTTCTCAATATAGTTGTTTTTAAAACTTTGTCAACAATTTGTTTATGATATTTTCATTTTGATTTTATTTGGTTAATTCATATGCTTATTCTCCTTTGACATAGCATGGCCATCTTCAAAATATATACATTTATTTATTCTGTTTATAATGAATTAACATAATGATATTATCAAACAAAGTAATTACGTTTGCATCTTCAGATCATGTTACCAATGATACTTGATCAATTAAAATAGATACCTCAACAATTGTATAAAGAAATCAAAGGGTTTCTCTTAACTGTACAATAAGCAAAATGGCCAAGTGGAGTTTATACCAACTTTTATGTGTTATTTTCTAAAAGCTCAAGTAATATTTATTGGAACATATGAAATGACAGGTTTTAGCATATTCAACAATTTTGAACAGAGCTCTATTTATATAGGTTCTTATTTTCTTTGCAGCATCTAAGAGGTAATCTTATGTGTGTTATTATTTTCTTATTTTCTTTGCAATAAAATATGATTGGTATGTTATTTTACTTAGAGTGTGTGTTATTAGAATTAATTGTGTGTCTGAAGTTTTGAATCGTCTTTAATCATGTAAATAGTTATGAGTAGTAAACAATGTTGCTTTGGTACAGGTCTATGTGCATTATGTACGAGACTTATACGTTGACCATAGAGAGAAAAGTATAACTTACAATCCAGAGGTATTAACTTGCCAAAATCGTCAATGGTAGCATTTCAGTGGTAGGCCCTGGTATGTTCTTAATGAAATCTACTTAGTTTGGTCTTCAAATCTACTTAGTTTGGACGCGCACGTACTAATCTGGTCCAGGCGTGCGCGCTGTTTTGATCTGCGCGCGTCATTCTGATCTGCGCGCTGATCTGATGATATGCGCGTTATTCAAATTCTGATTTTAGCCGCACTCTACTGATGTGCACGCACATGCGCTAATCTGAACTGTGCGCGCTGAACTAGACGCAAATAAAAGAATACGACTAAAATAATCTTTTCAACTTTCTAAAAATCTGTTTCATACATGTGTGACTAAAGTGCGATTATTTTAACTTGAAGTCATAATAGTCAACTTGATTAGTGAATTATGAGATAATGTTTTTAGTTATTAGGCTGCCTTCAGGTTAACGCACACAAAAACAAACTTGTATTATCATTCAATCATAATATGTAACTTTGAATATGTTATTTTGTAGTGTCCAACTCAACCGGGAAGTATAGAGTGTGGATTATATCTTAAACTTCATGAAGGAGATAGTTCATGACGGACTTGACATACTCGTCAATAACAATGTAAGTGTAATTTACTCTTTTGATTATTGGTTTGTATTAGTTTGTTTTGATCGAATATGTTTTGACCCGTCCAAGTTTGTAACATCTGTTTTTTTCTTCTTAGGTTGGTGGAGGCAAAGAGGTATACATGGATGCGGATCTTGATGCTTTTCGTGAAGAATGATCGAGCTATGCGGTTCGTGAAGAATGGTCGAGCTATGCGGTTCAGTTTTTTTTTCAAGAATGATTTCTTGTATTGACTAAACAAATATTTTTTGTAACATTTGATGTAGGATGTTTAATTGAGAAATGAAATTAAAAGTTTATTTTGTATAATTGTGTCATTAAATTAAATTTTAAACATTAGTATGCAAAATAATAACAATAAAATAATAGAATAATTATTTTTTAAATAATACCATGACACGTAAATTAACGACTCGCAAATTTGGGTGTCATAAAAGCGTGTCATAAACGGGAGTCATAAAGTGTAAGTCATAAAGGCAAGTCATAAAATGTGAGTCATGAATGCGAGTCATAATTGATTTATGACTGGGCTATTAATGACTCTGTACCCATTTATGACTATTAAAAGCCTTTTTTCTAGTAGTGCCTCTAATTTTCATCAACAATAGGAATTTGGGGGTGGGGGGGGGGGGGGATTTGAATCATAAGATGTATATTCGATCGAATTTGAAAGGAGATTAGTATACCACGTACCAGTCTCTGGCGAATACGTAGATGTTGGGGGCGTCGGCCGTAGACTATCACAGTAATTTAGACGGCGACGGCTTCTTGTGGATCGATTCCAAATATTTAAAACCCTAAAGATCCAAAAGCAGATTGGAAAAGAAGATAATGGTAGAATGATAAAAGTATACTCTTATTTAAATTTTTATTTTATGACTAATGTTTAATGACTCGCAAAAAAGAGAGTCATAAATCATCATTTTTTTTATTTTATGAATGCTGCTTAATGACTCATAAAAAAGTGAGTCATAAATCTTCTAATTTTTAAAAAACATGACTCTTTCTTTATGACACACACATTTGCGAGTCATAAATAGACGCGAGTCATAAATTGTTAGTCATTAAAAGCTATTTTTCTAGTAGTGATCATTTGAATAGTTATTCGTAAAATCATATTATACAAATTTTCCTTACTTTATATTCACTAACAATAATATTACTTCCCCCCTCCTTGTGTGTTTAATTAACATTGTTTATATTTCCATCCGTGACGTCCATGAGTCCATAACCTTAATTACAATAAACAAATAAATGATATTAGTCTCCAAATAACAAAACAAATATAAAAAATCAAATTCTCCAAATATTAAAACATAAGCATATAATTCCTTTATTAGTTGATAAATGTTAATCATAATTTGAATTTGAGGATGAAAATAATTTGAAGAAGTCATCAACTACATCATTCGATGATAAACTGAAAAGGAAACTTGTGGCTGTGTTTGACGTTTATGATGAATCTAGCATGTCAGCAATTGAGTGTAAAACATATATCAAATGTGGAATAGAAGACCAATATGTTTAGTGGTGTTGTTAAAGATAGAGTTGATGACAGAATAACATATGGTGTTAAACTTGTAACTCCTAAGTTGGAGAAGGTTTCAAAAAGAATGGTTATGATTACCATTTATTGATTAATAAACAAAGACAATGATATGTTTTTATTGTTATGTTTTAAGATTTCGAGAATTTTTTTTTATTTAGAGACTAATTTCCTTTGTTTGCTTATTATACTCATGGTATAAGTTATAAAATGTTTTAACTTTTCATTTATCTAATTTATCTTTGTTAGTTTTCTTATGTTTTTGTATTTGAATTAAAATAAGTTATGATGTCTTTTAATTCATGTAAAATCTAACAATACTATTAAAGCAATACATATTGTCTACATGTCATTCAACTAGCCTCTCCACATCAATTGTCCACATGTCATTCAACTAGCCTCTCCACATCTATTCCACATCATTGCCAATTCATCTATTTCCTTTCCTATCTTGTATATTATTAAATCAAAAATGATGTTAATGATGGAAATCGAACCCTAGCACAAAACCGAGATGGAAACTTAACAAATGCAACAATGGCCAACCAACCAGTGACTACTGATGTTCAATTAGTTGAAAACAAATCCTATACATTGAAAGAACCATTGTAAATGGAAGGTTTTTGTAATTATGGCAATGACTGAATTTCTCAACTTTATACTAATAACAATTGTTGTTTTATATTTATTTGAAGTTTTATATTTTTCTTTTCTCTCATATATTCCGGCTAATCTAGATCTAGATCTAGATTTGTATTAATCATTTTACGGTAAGTTTATATTTTATAATAAACTTCCGATTGTTGATACATGTATTTCCGACATTATATTTTCTTCCTGTTATTTTTTCCTCTAACCTTTTTATCTTTATTTTCATTGTTAACTGATTTTATTAAAATCAGTTTAGGTTGTAAATCAAAAACGGCGATGAAGCTAATATGTGGACGTATTTACGTTTTTCCGGTAAGTTTTTTCGGTTATTTGTTATACCTATAACAATGGTTGTTTTATATTTATTTGAAGTTTTATATTTTTCTTTCCTGTTTTTTTTTGTTTTACATGTTGTTCTTCTAGGTTCTAAATAAAAATCACCTTCATCCATGGACAATATCATTATTTCGTGTTTCCGGTAAGACACATTTAAATTATCCGGTTATAAATTATAATTATAATCTTCCATAATATCAATGTTATAACGAAACTTTATTATTTCAGATTATTTACCCGATTGATTTACAGAATATTTCAGTTTACCTTCTAATTCAAAATCTGAGATACCATGGTTATTATCATAATATTGTTTTTTCCGGTAAGACATTCAATTTTTCCGGTTATAAATTAAATATCAAATTTTCCATAATATCAACATTAATATTCTATTTTATAATTTCAGGTTAATGTCCCGACTGATACAAGCTAATTTTCATGGATTGAGCATTATCTTATAAAATTTATTTTTTTATATTGATGTATATTTCTTTTTTGAATATTCAATTATATTCATTATTTGTGGATAAAATAATATATTGATGTATATCGGAGATACCTTGATGTATATTTTTTTTCAGTGTGCCTTAATATACATAAATTACACATTTAAATATCCAATTAATACAATTTATTGAGTTTGACTATCCTTATTTGTTTAAATAACTAATAAGGATAGTCAAACTCAATTAATTGTATTAATGGTTTTAATACAATTTAATTAACATATTTAAACTCCTTTTAAATTCGGAATTTAACCAATCTTTCAACAAAGTTTTAAAGGTTTTAATACTCTTCATAATTTTAACTCATTTCAAAATATTTTCATATTTTTTGAAGTTATCAAATTAACCGATTTGATTTTCATTTTTGTAATTATTTCTAAATTAATTAGTCATATTAGTAAAATTAAAACATATTTGATTTTAATTTTTGTGATTTGGCATTAACTAAATTAAGTTATCATTTTAATATTCAAAAAACTTATTGTCAAACTAAAAATACTTGTCATAATTGTAATGTAATCTTACTTTAATTTAAATGAATATTAATTATTAATTAATACTAAAATAATAACCGTGTTATTTAGAACACAATATTCAAATTGACATAATTTCTAATAATCAATACTTAATATATCATAAATTAAATAACCGTTTTATCATCATTTATAAATAAATTCGGCACATATGATTTATTAAATATTATTAAACATGACAACTTTTCATAATTTATTAACATTATTATTCCTATGAATCAAGATATTTCAAATTATTTCTATCTTTATATAGATGACCAAATTTAAACTTAAAACTACAAAATTTAAACTCCTTTTTAATTAACATATTTGAACTCCTTTTAAATTCGGAAATTGACCAACCTTTCAACAAATTTTAAAGGTTTTAATACTCTCCATAATTTTAAACTCATTTCAAAATCTTTCCTTAATTTTTTGAAGTTTTAAAATTAACCGATTTGATTTTCAATTTTGTAATTATTTTTAAATTAATTAGTCATATTAGTAAAATTAAAACCGATTTGATTTTAACTTTTGTGATTTGGCATTAAGTAGAATAAGTTATCATTTTAATATTCAAAAAACTGATTGGCAAACTAAAAATGCTTATCATAATTGTAATGTAATCTTACTTTAATTTACGTGAATATTAGTTATTAATTAATACTAAAATAATAACCGCGTTATTTTAGAACACAATATTCAAATTGATATAATTTCTAATAATCAATACTTAATATATCATAAATTAAATAACCGTTTTATCATCATTTTTAAATATTATTTTGCACATATGATTTAGTGAATATTATTAAACATTACAACTTTTCTAATTTATTAATATTATTATTCCCATGAATCAAGATATTTCAAATTATTTTTATCTTTACATGGAAGACCAAATTCAAACTTAAATTTCGGTCACTTATAAGTTTACCATTCGATATCGTATTCTTCATTGATATTCCATCATAACTACATCCAAATTTCAATATTTTCGCTACAGCCATGTAATTGTTGTAGCGAATTATTAATATACATTTCACTTTGTTTTTCAGAAATTAAATTAATCACATATTAATTTCTTATTGTTATTATTTATAGTAGATTCAATTGATTATGAGATTCCACACCCGAAACATAATTTTCTTTTTATATTCACCGTTTTAAATTTGGTTGTGTATGTTTAAATTTTTTTTTTAATTTGTGTTCACAAAATATTAATGTCACTAAATTTCTCAATAATGTATAATAAACACGTATTATATTTTTATCCATTTTAACTAAAAAGTTTTTTAAACATAATATAAATCTTCTAATTATAACATCCAAACAATTTGATAGTCTAAGTCTTCATAATGTTTTCAAAGAATATTAAAAATATTTGATAATTTATTTCCTATATGTTTATATTTTGTTTTCATTGATTTTGTATCATATTTTTTCACATTTAATTATTTTTAAAGTCAGCATAAATTTTTTTAATATTTTCAAAGTTATTTGAAAATTCATTTATTGTAAAACGTTTTTTAACAAAATATTAATGTCAGTGATTTAAAAGTTTGTTGCAAGATTGGTCGAAAATAAAAAAAATCATAATTTTTTAAAGTTTACTAATTCCAATTTTTTTATATTTTACAACTATTTTGAAAATATTTCAAAACAGGTTGTTTTAAAAGAGTATTAAATTTGTTAGGTATAAAATATTTCAAAATGATTTAAGTTAGAAAGATGTTTTATGTTATCATTTTACTTTTTTTCTTGTTGTATGTTATTTTGTTTTAATAAAAACAAAAATTTAATAAAAACAACTTTATTAATGTTTAAATGTTACTCATTATTAAATATGTTATTATGGTATATTAATTTGGATGATATTGTTTATTATATTTTTAGGTGGTGAAGCAAAATGAGTTTCTTTTGGTAGAATGTTTGAAGAAGTTGATGGTGGTTTAATATGAAAGAACATGGTTGTGTCTTTTGTTTATGTTTTTTGGTTGTTCGATATACATTAACTTATTGTAACTTTTAAGATCTAGACAATGTAAATGGTTAACGTTTTAGTCTGAAAGTTTGAAGAAGTATTGTGTTGCTTGAATTTGTTGTTTAAATTTGTTATGTTTGTTGACATGTTTTTCCACCCGTGTGTAACACAGGCTATACCTTATGAACATGTAACGGAGGGTTTTTTTTTACCCTTATCAAAACAAGGTTGTGATCATGTTTGAGAATGGACAGTATAAGAATTTTAAGCCTAAACAACTATTGTCATGTGATGATTTGATCATGCTGAGAGAGCTTGACATGTTGAAGTTATCTAATGCAAGAAAAGAAGTTGCACATCTCGATTTGAAAGCGGAAGTGAGTTTGGAGGTCAAATGGTTAGAACAATGTTGTAACTATGAAAGTGATTATGAAGATTTTCCATCCGCGTGTCACGCGGGTCTATTTTCTACCCGGGTTTGTTTGGTTTATATTTTATATAATCTGCTATGGTGTTGTAACAATTTTCAAGTGTGTTAGGAAAATGGATTTTCTTTTAGTTGAAGTTTTCAATATATTGATGATGGTTTAATAGCAAAGAACATTATTAGTTATTTTGTTAATGTGTTTTGGTTGTTATGTTCAAATCAACTTCCTGTAATTTAGAAGTTTTAATATTAAGATAATGTAAATCTATAACTTTTTGGT